>NC_090646.1:27413178-27580678 GCF_040937935.1 Hyperolius riggenbachi | reverse complement strand
ATGAAGTACCTGCTGTTGGTGCAGTTTATGAGGTGTCTGATATAAGCGAAGCTGTTAAGGGTGATTATGATTATGATGATGATAATACTGCCATGGATGTCACTAGGGATCCTAACAGACATGATGACCAGGGGAACAGTTCAGAGGGGGAGTCAGAGAGGAATAGGAGGAGATGAGTTGCTGAAGTAGCATGGGGAGCTCGTTGGCAGAAACAGCTTGTGGCAGTGTCCGATGGCATGTATTGCCACCTATGGACAGCCAGTCAACATGCCCTTCAACGTCAGCTGCTGATGCCACCACCAAAGTGCCGTCATCACAGGGCTCAGCGGTGTGGACATTTTTTTGTGTGTCTGCCTCAGATGAGAGCAATGCCATCTGTACTCTCTGCCACCATAAATTGAGCCGTGGAAAGACCAAGACTCACGTAGGGACAACTGCCTTACGAAGGTACAGGATGAAAAAGCACAAACTGCAATGGGAAGACCACCTGAGGAAAAGCAGCACACAAAAGCAAAGCCACCCTCGTCCTCCTCTTTCTCCTTCAGGTGCAGCATTTTCAGCCACTTTCTCCCTTGCACCTTCACAGCCACCCTCCTCCACTCCGCCTCTCACCTTGAGCAGTTCCTGCTCCTCTGCCCACAGCCAGGTGTGCATTAAGGAAATATTTGAGCGGAAGAAGCAAATGTCTGCCAGTCATCCCCTTGCCCAGCGTCTGACAGCTGGCTTGCCGGAACCGTTAGCTCGCCAGCTGTTACCATATCAGCTGGTGGGCTCTGAGGCCTTCCGAAAACTCGTGACGATTGGGACACCCCAGGGGAAGATACCAGGCTGCAATTATTTCTCAAAAAAGGCGATACCCAAACTGTATCATGAAGTTGAAAGACAAGTGGTGTCATCTATAATGGTTAGGATAGCAGCCTACAGAGCGGCAGGCCTGGGTTCGGTTTCTGGCCAATGTATGTGAGTTGGCATTTGGCATCCTACAAATCCCTAAGCAAGCTCATTTTTCTCTTGGATATATCACAATGGTACATGCTAGGCTGGCTTCAGCATGTAGCATTGTAGTGTGTTGTGGTGGTGGTATAATGGTTAGGATAGCAGCCTACAAAGTGGTAGGCCTGAGTTTGAATTCCGTAGAATTCCGTAGAATTCCACAGAATTGCACATTTTTCCACTGAAATTCCACCAGAGTGATAAAGCAATTTCCGTTCCGTCATAACCAAAATCACCAAATTCCGTCCGGAATCGCGGAAATCTTAATTCCGCGGAATCCAGCGACCATCCCTACTCGAAAGTCCTCCTCCTGTATTGTTATTTTTGGTCACTCACTACCTCGGGATGTGCATGCCATGCCTGCTGCCTTCCTTGGATGTGTGGTGGTAGCCATTTCTCAGGCTCATACTCCGGACCGGAACTGAACCCTGATTCCCCGGCCATTACCTGTGATCACAAAGGCAGACTTGCCCTCCAGAACAGATTCTCGTGAAAGGCAAGTGGTGTCATCATTGTCCGCCATAACAGATTCTTGCTAAAGGATTTAAAGTTGATTCATCTCATATACAGCAGGGCCTCGAAAGTCCTCCTGTATTATTTTTTGGTCACAACCTCGGGACGTGCATGACATGCCATGCCTGCTGCCTTCCTTGGATGTGTGGTGGTAGCCATTTCTCAGGCTCCAACTCCGGACCGGAATCGAACCCTGATTCCCTGGCCATTACCCATGGTCACAATGGCATACTTGCCCTCCAGAACCGATTCTCGTGAAAGGCAAGTGGTGTCATCATTGTCCACCATAACAGATTCTCGTTCAAGGATTTAAAGTTGATTCATATCATATACAGCAGGGCCTCGAAAGTCCTCCTGTATTGTTATTTTTGGTTACTACCTCAGGACTTACATACCATGCCTGCTGCTTTCCTTGGATGTGTGGTGGTAGCCGTTTCTCAGGCTCCAAATCCGGACCGGAATCGAACCCTGACTCCCCGGCCATACGCTTTATTTAACAATGGTAGAGAAAGAACCATCGACAGTATGAGCAGCGATGGACTACTGGGTGTGCAGACTTGACCTGTGGCCAGAGCTGTCCCAATTTGCCATCCATATTCTGGCTTGCCCTGCCTCAAGCATCCTAGAAAGGACCTTCAGCACAGTTGAAGGCATTGTCAGTGAGAAGAGAAGTTGCCTAGGTCAAAAGATGTGTTCAGTACCTTACCTTTATTAAAATTAATGAGGCATGGATCCCGGAGGGCTACTGCCTGCTCGAAGACTAAGTCAGTCCCGACTCCCCACACACACACATTGCTGTTCTATCATTGAGCTACCTCAGCCCGGCGACCATATGGGCTTGAAAACCGCCACGACCTGTACTCTCGCCATGGTGCGCACCAGTCCAGCATGCGTACGTTAAAAAAGGGCGCCGGGAAAAAAGGGCGCAGGGTTTTAAAAGTTAATCATGAATAACGTTTAAAAAAAATTTGTGTTATATTTCGTTTAAAAATAATGTTTTATAAAGTTATAAATCATTAAATAATGTGTATAAAATCGGCAATTTTAAAAACGTTAATCTTCCCTGTTTAAAAATTGAAATTTATAATAACGTTTTATAAAACATTAATACGAATTTTCCTAAAGCTATACCTAACCCTACTCTCACACAGAACCCTCCCTGTACCTATCCCTAACCCCTAGACCCCCCTGTTGGTGCCTAACCCTAAGACCCCCCTGGTGGTGCCTAACCCTAAGACCCCCCTGTTGGTGCCTAAACCTAAGACCCCCCTGGTGGTGCCTAACCCTAAGACCCCCTGTTGGTGCCTAAACCTAAGACCCCCCTGGTGGTGCCTAACCCTAAGACCCCCCTGGTGGTGCCTAAACCTAAGACTCCCCTGTGATAAGCATTAATAACGTTTTTAAAAAATATGGTGCGGTTTTTCGTTTAAAAATGTAAAAAAAAAAAAATTGTACGGTTTTTCGTTTAAAAGTAATGTTTTAAAAAATATTGTACTGTTTTTCGTTTAAAAATAATGTTTGAAAAATTATAAATCATTAAATAATGTGTAATCATGAGAAACAGTTATAAAACATTAAAAGTCTCCGGGCGCCGCTTTTAAAACGTTATTTTTCTCCGGCGCCCTTTTTTCCTGTTGGGCGCCGATTAAACGATATTTATTATGGGAGTGAATGGCGGCGCCCTTTTTGTCCACCTGCCTCATGCGCCCAAATTTCCTGCTTCCGTCCAGCATGGCTGTCACTACACAAACAGCTGTTTGCGGTGCGTTTCACAGTGAGTTTGGTATGCCAGTGTGAAGCAGTACTCAATTACGCTACCTGATTGATGTATACACATGCAAGATGTTTTAACCACTTGCCGACCGCCCACAGCCCATGGGCGGCGGCAAAGTGGATGCCTTAAGGACCGCAATACGCGTCCTTTTCCTATGCCGGGGGAGCGATCGCGTCATTGATGACGCGCGCTTCCCCCGGCAACTGGCTCCGCCCACCCGCCGTAACATCCCGCCGGCCATACGGAAGCGCCGGCGGTATGTTAACCCCGCGATCGACGCTACAAAGTGTATAATACACTTTGTAATGTATACAAAGTGTATTATACAGGCTGCCTCCTGCCCTGGTGGTCCCAGTGTCGGAGGGACCACCAGGGCAGGCTGCAGCCACCCTAGTCTGCACCCAAACACACTGATCTGCCCCCCCCCGCCCACTGATCGCCCACAGCACCCCTCAGACCCCCCCTGCCCACCCCCCAGACCCCTGTTTGCACCCAATCACCCCCCTAATAACCCATCAATCACTCCCTGTCACTATCTATCAACGCTATTTTTTTTTTATCTCCCCCCCTGCCCCCTGCCCCCTCCTGATCACCCCCCACCCTCAGATTCTCCCCAGGACCCCCCCCCCCCCCAGACCCCCCCCCCCCTGTGTACTGTATGCATCTATCCCCCCTGATAACCTGTCAATCACCTGTCAATCACCCATCAATCACCCATCAATCACCCATCAATCACCCCCTGTCACTGCCACCCAACAATCAGCCCCTAACCTGCCCCTTGCGGGCAATCTGATCACCCACCCACACCAATAGATCGCCCGCAGATCCGACATCAGATCACCTCCCAAATCCATTGTTTACATCTATTCTCTCCTCTAAACACCCACTAATTACCCATCAATCACCCCCTATCACTACCTGTCACTGTTACCTATCAGATCAGACCCTAATCTGCCCCTTGCGGGCACCCAATCACCCGCCCACACGCTCAGATTGCCCTCAGACCCCCCCTCCCCCCCTTATCAATTCGCCAGTGCATTAATTACATCTGGTCTTCCCTGTAATAATCCACTGATCACCTGTCAATCACCTGCCAATCACCTATCACCCATCAATCACCCCCTGTCACCCCCTGTCACTGCCACCCATCAATCAGCCCCTAACCTGCCCCTTGCGGGCAATTTGATCACCCACCCACACCAATAGATCGCCCGCAGATCCGACATCAGATCACCTCCCAAATCCATTGTTTACATCTATTCTCTCCTCTAAACACCCACTAATTACCCATCAATCACCCCCTATCACCACCTGTCACTTTTACCTATCAGATCAGACCCTAATCTGCCCCTTGCGGGCACCCAATCACCCGCCAACACGCTCAGATTGCCCTCTGACCCCCCCTTATCAATTTGCCAGTGCATTAATTACATCTGTTCTTCCCTGTAATAACCCACTGATCACCTGTCTATCACCTGCCAATCACCTATCACCTATCAATCACCCCCTGTCACCCCCTGTCACTGCCACCCATCAATCAGCCCCTAACCTGCCCCTTGCGGGCAATTTGATCACCCACCCACACCAATAGATCGCCCGCAGATCCGACATCAGATCACCTCCCAAATCCATTGTTTACATCTATTCTCTTCTCTAAACACCCACTAATTACCCATCAATCACCCCCTATCACCACCTGTCACTTTTACCTATCAGATCAGACCCTAATCTGCCCCTTGCGGGCACCCAATCACCCGCCAACACGCTCAGATTGCCCTCTGACCCCCCTTTATCAATTCGCCAGTGCATTAATTACATCTGTTCTTCCCTGTAATAACCCACTGATCACCTGTCAATCACCTGCCAATCACCTATCACCCATCAATCACCCCCTGTCACTGCCACCCATCAATCAGCCCCTAACCTGCCCCTTGCGGGCAATCTGATCACCCACCCACACCATCCGATCGCCTGCAGACCCGCAGTCAGATCACCTCCCAAGTGCATTGCATCTGTTCTCTCCTCTAAACACCCACTAATTACCCATCAATCACCCCCTGTCACTGCTACCCATCAGATTAGACCCCCATCTGCCCCTAGGGCACCCAATCACCCGCCCACACCCTCAGACCCCAGCCCTGATCACCTCGCCATTGCATTACTTGCATCTATTCCCCCCACTAATCACACCTTGAGACACCCATCAATCACCTCCTGTCACTACCTGTCACCCCCTAGCACACCTACCCATCAGATCAGGCCCTAATTTGCCCCGTGTGGGCTCCTGATCACTCGGCCAAACCCTCAGATCCCCCTCAGACCCCCTTCCGATCACCTCCCCAGTGCATTGAGTGCATCTATTTTCCCCTCTAATCACCCCCTGAGACACCCATCAATCACCTCCTGTCACCCCCCTAGCACTCCTATCCATCAGATCAGGCCCAATACAACCTGTCATCTAAAAGGCCACCCTGCTTATGATCGGTTCCACAAAATTCGGCCCCTCATAGACCACCTGTCATCAAAATTTGCAGATGCTTATACCCCTGAACAGTCATTTTGAGACATTTGGTTTCCAGACTACTCACGGTTTTGGGCCCGTAAAATGCCAGGGCGGTATAGGAACCCCACAAGTGACCCCATTTTAGAAAAAAGACACCCCAAGGTATTCTGTTAGGTGTATGACGAGTTCATAGAAGATTTTATTTTTTGTCAAAAGTTAGCGGAAATTGATTTTTATTGGGTTTTTTTCACAAAGTGTCATTTTTCACTAACTTGTGACTAAAAATAAAATCTTCGATGACCTCGCCATACACCTAATGGAATACCTTGTAGTGTCTTCTTTCTAAAATGGGGTCACTTGTGGGGTTCCTATACTGCCCTGGCATTTTAGGGGCCCTAAACCGTGAGGAGTAGTCTAGAAAACAAATGCCTCAAAATGACCTGTGAATAGGACGTTGGGCCCCTTAGCGCACCTAGGCTGCAAAAAAAGTGTCACACATGTGGTATCGCCGTACTCAGGAGAAGTAGTATAATGTGTTTTGGGGTGTATTTTTACACATACCCATGCTGGGTGGGAGAAATCTCTCTGTAAATGGACAATTGTGTGTAAAAAAAATCAAACAATTGTCATGTACAGAGATATTTCTACCACCCAGCATGGGTATGTGTAAAAATACACCACAAAACACATTATACTACTTCTCCTGAGTACGGCGGTACCACATGTGTGGCACTTTTTTACACCCTAAGTGCGCTAAGGGGCCCAAAGTCCAATGAGTACCTTTAGGATTTCACAGGTCATTTTGCGACATTTAGTTTCAAGACTACTCCTCGCGGTTTAGGGCCCCTAAAATGCCAGGGCAGTATAGGAACCCCACAAATGACCCCATTCTAGAAAGGAGACACCCAAAGGTATTCCGTTAGGAGTATGGTGAGTTCATAGAAGATTTTATTTTTTGTCACAAGTTAGCGGAATATGACACTTTGTGAAGAAAAACAATTCAAATCAATTTCCGCTAACTTGTGGCAAAAAATAAAATCTTCTATGAACTCACCATACTCCTAACGGAATACCTTGGGGTGTCTTCTTTGTAAAATGGGGTCATTAGTGGGGTTCCTATACTGCCCTGGCATTTTAGGGGCCCTAAACCGTGAGGAGTAGTCTTGAAACAAAAATGACCTGTGAAATCCTAAAAGTACTCATTGGACTTTGGGCCCTTTAGCGCAGTTAGGGTGCAAAAAAGTGCCACACGTGTGGTATTGCCGTACTCGGGAGAAGTAGTATAATGTGTTTTGGGGTGTATTTTTACACATACCCATGCTGGGTGGGAGAAATACCTCTGTAAATGACAATCTTTTGATTTTTTTACACACAATTGTCCATTTACAGAGTTATTTCTCCCACCCAGCATGGGTATGTGTAAAAATACACCCCAAAACACATTGTACTACTTCTCCCGAGTACGGCGATACCACATGTGTGGCACTTTTTTGCACCCTAACTGCGCTAAAGGGCCCAAAGTCCAATGAGTACCTTTAGGATTTCACAGGTCATTTTGAGAAATTTCGTTTCAAGACTACTCCTCACGGTTTAGGTCCCCTTAAATGCCAGGGCAGTATAGGAACCCCACAAATGACCCCATTTTAGAAAGAAGACACCCCAAGGTATTCCGTTAGTAGTATGGCGAGTTCATAGAAGATTTTATTTTTTGTCACAAGTTAGCGGAAATTGATTTTAATTGTGTTTTTTCACAAAGTGTCATTTTCCGCTAACTTTTGACAAAAAATAAAATCTTCTATGAATTCACCATACTCCTAACGGAATACCTTGGGTGTCTTCTTTCTAAAATGGGGTCATTTGTGGGGTTCCTATACTGCCCTGGCATTTTAGGGGCCCTAAACCGTGAGGAGTAGTCTTGAAACGAAATTTCTCAAAATGACCTGTGAAATCCTAAAGGTACTCATTGGACTTTGGGCCCTTTAGCGCAGTTAGGGTGCAAAAAAGTGCCACACATGTGGTATTGCCGTACTCAGGAGAAGTAGTATAATGTGTTTTGTGGTGTATTTTTACACATACCCATGCTGAGTGGGAGAAAGATCTCTGTAAATGAACAATTGTGTGTAAAAAAAATTAACAAATTGTCATTTACAGAGATATTTCTCCCACCCAGCATGGGTATGTGTAAAAATACACCCCAAAACACATTATACTACTTCTCCTGAGTACGGCAATACCACATGTGTGGCACTTTTTTGCAGCCTAACTGCGCTAAGGGGTCCAAAGTCCAATGAGCACCTTTAGGCTTTACAGGGGTGCTTACAATTTAGCACCCCCCAAAATGTCAGGACAGTAAACAAACCCCACAAATGACCCCATTTTGGAAAGTAGACCCTTCAAGGTATTCAGAGAGGGGCATGGTGAGTCCATGGCAGATTTCATTTTTTTTGTCGCAAGTTAGAAGAAATGGAAACTTTTTTTTTTTTTTTTTTTCTCACAAAGTGTCATTTTCCGCTTACTTGTGACAAAAAAATAATATCTTCTATGAACTCACTATGCCTCTCAGTGAATACTTTGGGATGTCTTCTTTCCAAAATGGGGTCATTTGGGGGGTATTTATACTATCCTGGAATTCTAGCCCCTTATGAAACATGACAGGGGGTCAGAAAAGTCAGAGATGCTTGAAAATGGGAAAATTCACTTTTTGCACCATAGTTTGTAAACGCTATAACTTTTACCCAAACCAATAAATATACACTGAATGGGTTTTTTTTTATCAAAAACATGTTTGTCCACATTTTTCGCGCTGCATGTATACAGAAATTTTACTTTATTTGAAAAATGTCAGCACAGAAAGTTAAAAAAATCATTTTTTTGCCAAAATTCATGTCTTTTTTGATGAATATAATAAAAAGTAAAAGTCGCAGGAGCAATCAAATAGCACCAAAAGAAAGCTTTATTAGTGACAAGAAAAGGAGCCAAAATTCATTTGGGTGGTAGGTTGTATGAGCGAGCAATAAACCGTGAAAGCTGCAGTGGTCTGAATGGAAAAAAAGTGGCCGGTCCTTAAGGGGTAGAAAGCCCTAGGTCCTCAAGTGGTTAAAGCACTTTAGGGCTGCAATTTAGCATTCAATGTGATTTCTGCCCTTAAAACGCTGCTTTGCGTCACATCCAGATGTTTCCCCGGGACTTTGGGCGCGTATCCCACTCCGCCATGCCCCCCTCCAGGTGTTAGACCCCTTGAAACATCTTTTCCATCACTTTTGTGGCCAGCATAAGTGTTTCTAGTTTTCCAAGTTCGCCTCCCCATTGAAGTCTATTGCAAGTTCGCAGAGGTTCGGGCCATCTCTACATATCAACACATTTAATCACTCTCTAAAGTCTACTAGCATCTTACCTTTGTGTAACCATATATGGCCAGCAGCTGGTCCATGGCAATGCTATCTCCAATAAAGGCGGCTATTTTACCTTGTTGAAAACACGTATAATTTGGAACCTCTGAAAATCCGCCAGATAAAATCTGTACAGTATCATAAAACGATTTTATGAGGTCCACACAACAATCACACAAATGGAAACCGACAGTTATATTAGGTAGATATCTGCTGTCTTCATTTATTTGCAAAATCCTATGTTGTATATTTAAAACCACAGCGAAATCTTTCAAATTTGGACTAGTAAATGTGAGAAAATTACTTGGTAAACATTACAAAAGTAGGTATTAAACACAGACATAGATACTAATATTTTCAATTCTCAATTTTTATTGAAAAAAGAGTCATTTGAGAGGTGCTCAACATCTCATCCATAACTTCCAACATCTAGTTCTTTCGGATGTATGGCAGAGACAGTCCACTGATTTGGGCTGATGCACTTTCTCAGGTTCCTCAGTTCTACTAGTTCTAGTTAAAGTAATTAAATAGCGGTGGTGTGGATCTTTACAATTGCTTTATGACTGGAGTTTCTGTGGTATCCGGGAAGTGAGTTCTAACCTGCACATCCCATTAATGATGATCATAATGTGCTAAATACGTAATGGAAAAATCATAAACATAAAAACCTACATTAAATGTTGCGTAATTATGACCATACACAAAGGGCCTGATTCACAAAGCGGTGCTAACAGTTAGCACGCTGGTGAAAAGCCCTTCATCATGCCTAAACTCAGTTTAGGCGTGATAAGTTTAGGGGCCTGATTCACAAAGCGGTGCTAACAGTTAGCACGCTGGTGAAAAGCCCTTTATCATGCCTAAACTCAGTTTAGGCATGATAAGTTTAGGTGTGATAAGTTTAGGTGTGATAAGTTTAGGCATGATAAGTTTAGACGTGATAAGTTTAGGCGTGATAAGTTTAGGTGTGATAAAATTAGGCATGATAAGTTTAAGCACCAACTGGGTTAGCACCGCAGTGCACAGCTGATCAAAAGTTTTGCGCTAGCAAAGTTTGGTGCACTTCGCATAGAGTTTAATGGCGCTGCTTTGCGTGCGGGACTTTGCGTGAGATCTAAACTTATCTAAACTTAGCATGCCTAAACTTATCATGCCTAAACTTATCATGCCTAAACTTATCACGCCTAAACTTATCACGCCTAAACTGGCTTTTCACCAGTGTGGTGCAATGGTTATCACGCCTAAAGTCTTTTAGGCGTGATAAGTGAGTTATCACCGCTTTGTGAACCAGGCCCAAAATGTGTGTGATTGCGATCATTTTCGTAATGACATTTTCACAATTACGAACATTTTTGTTATTAGGAGTATTTTTCAGGACAAATCCTTGTGTACAACACAGAATTACGATTTTGTGTTATCCAGGATTTGGTAATTGTGTGTAAATTTCATAAATTCTGCTAAATAAAGAATAAAACACATAATTACAATTTAATGCAAAAATTACAGCACTCAATTATGAAATACAAAATTGTGAGTTTTCTGATAATCACAAATTACGAGTCTGTGTCTTAATGGCAAGTTTGGTGTCGTAATCACAGAAATGTGAAATTTTGCCTAATCACTACACCCCACCCTGTTGTTGGTTTACCAAAGAGTGTGTTTCTAGAAGGATCCTATTTTTGATGTGACATGGATTCAAGTTGTAATACACATTTCAATTAAAATGAGGTTCCATACTACAAACTCACAGTGATCCATTATTCCCAAGGTCCACATGTAGAGAAGGCCCTGAACTGTTTGCCTGGCGAATAGTTCACCTCACACAATGCTTGTTTGTGTCTATTTGCGAACATATGGCATGTTCAATTCGCCGACTATACATTATAATGAAGCCAAAAATGTACCCCTTACCCCAGAGTCAGCAGACACATGGCAGCCAATCAGTTATCCCTCCCACCTGGACTGCCCCCCCTCATACCCCACACCTATCAGTAAGCCAGCACAGCACCCATTTTAAAGTCTGACTGCGGCTGCTGTGAAGGAGACTAAGGTCAGAGCTGTACTGCTATTAGGGAAAGCGTTAGTTAGGCCTGTGTTCTGTGTCCCCAGTGGAGTTACTTGCTGCTACAGTACCAAATTACCATCTACATAACCCCAAGAGCTCTTCTAAAGGCTGTGTTTTGATCTTGTGATATTGCTGTTCAGTGTGTGCACTTTAGCTGTTGCAGGCAGGTGCAGTCAGTGCTTAGTGCTACAGTAGTTTACCCTTCTAAGGGCTGTTTTTTGTTTCCTGCTATTGTTAGAGACAGGTCTGTTGGTTCTAGTAGTGCTCTGACCATAACTACTGGCATCTAGTATCCACTACTGACCCCTGTATAAGACCTCAGTGCAGAATCAGTGTTTTTTGGCCACTTAACTGTCATTGAACTACCTCAAAGGGTAGGGGAACAAGAGTGCGCTCCGTAGTGCATTAAATGGGGTTTGCTATTTTCACAAAAATAAAATCATTACACTCACATTTGGTGATAGTGTCTGTCTCTGTGCCTCTAGCCCTTCAGGCGGGTCGCCTCGTACCATAGATAGCCTGGCCAGGGCCAATGGTGTAGATGGAATATCGGAGGGACGTCCGTCTAGGGCGAGCAGTGCACAGACTATGCCGTCTGACGTCACTACCGGTTTCGGCGTAAGTCCACGCCTTCCTCAGGTGACAAGCTCTGTAGACGACTGAGAATACATAGCGTAGTATGCTTGGCAACAAAGTTAGTTGCCAGGGGGCGGCAATTTTAAAATAGACAACTTTATTGGAACACTTTAAAAACGCGCATTCTGTTATCTCATAAAGCGCTACATGGATATGGTAAAACTAATAAAGGGAAAGAATCTTTAGTGGTTTGCTAACATAAAGAAAACCTAATACATATAAAATGTATATGAATAAAATAAATAAATAAATAGATTGTGCCTCAAACTTGGGCTAATACGCTTGTATGATGTTCAATATTGCACATAACTATGTAACCTGTGCAGCAAGCATGTAAACAAAAAATATCCAAACATTATTCAATAAAAGCCTTCATTGAAAATGAAGGAATAGACTTTATAAAAAGCATTAGTTTAAAACATTACTATGTATAACATGTACTCAAGCGCCACCTTGTGGACTACTAACTAACTAGGCAAAATAAAAATAGACTCAAAGTTTCAGACCCTAATGCAGCCAACAGGCAATGTAATATTGATCTGAAAAATACAAAGATGTTAATGTCCGCTAGATAATTGCGTAAACCTGCTGGTATATGTATTAATGGATGATCAGACTTACGTCTTTAGATAAAACAATGCAAAATTAACCATTTAAGGACCGCAGTGATTGAAATCTACGCCCTGTTTTGGTGGGCTTTTGGCTGGCAGGGCGTAGATCTCAATCACTGTCCGCAGCGCGCATCCGCCGTTTCCGCTGTTCCCCGCCGATCGCGCCGCTCAAACCCGACGATTCTCGCTGCATCTCACAGGCTCTGCCTGTCGCTATGACGACAGAGCCATGTGAGCCGGTCAGGAGCCGATTTCATTGGCTCCTGGCCCTGTCTTTCAATGTAAGCCAATGGGAAGAGCTTACATTGAAAAGCAGGGTCAGGAGCCAATGAAAGCGGCTCCTGACCGGCTCACATGGCTCTGCCGTCATAGAGACGGCAGAGTCTATGTCCTGGGGGTCCCGGCGAGCGGCGATGACGGCGGTTGCGACGGGTATGTGCGGCGATTCGTCGGGATTCTGTCGGGATTGGACCAGCGGTCTCTGGTCCTTAAGTGCCCAGAGACTGCTGGTCCTTAAATGGTTAACATGAGAGGTAAATATAAATATAAAAGGTAATTATATATACTGCAAAAAAAACCCTTGTTCAGCCTTTATGAGGCAACCGGTAATTGTATACAACAGGTATGCCGAAAAATATATAAGCCCTCCTCATATATATCTTTTGCACATATTTTAGAACACGTGAACAGAAATGACCACACATACCTCTTTGTCTATACTGCCTTCAAAACGAGGGACAAAAGCATCTTTCAACATCCTTCCAGGTGAAGGCAAAAGTATAGACATTTATAACAGGCTCTGCTTCAGCACATATTTTGCACTTTCTAAAAGATAGACACTTTATAAAAACAATAAACTTGCATATATAGATCATCATAAATCCCAACTGAAACCTTCAGTAGAAACCACACAAACAGGGACAGCAAAAAGGAAAACATCATGTCATAAAGCTCTGGACTTCTAATTCCTCATTTAGACCTCTAGAGAATCAGAATCAGAATCAGAATCAGAATCATCAGAATCAGAATCATCTTTATTATCGCCAAGCACACCGCTAGGTGTGCCCGGAATTGCTTGTGGTTCACATGGCATGGCAGTTCAGGAACATATAACAACAAACGTATAGAGCAAGTGGCAGTTCAGGAACATAAAACAAACAAACGTATAGAGCAACGATTAGAGTCTTGGGAGGTCAGAGTTTACAGATGTGACAGTCCATGTTTCTAGTCAGAATTTACTGCTGTGAGAGAGGGATGCTCTGGGGGCCAAAGCGTCCTGAGTTCAGTGAGTTCAACAGGAGGACTGCTTGGGGGAAGAAGGTGTTCATGCGCCTAGTGGTTTTGGAGGGGATGGATCTGAAACGGCGTCCCAGTGGAAGGGTCTCGAAGTAGCGTCTTCCCGGGTGGGAGGGGTCGAGTAAGATCTTGGAGGCCCTTGTCTTCATCCTCGTGGAGTAGAGGAGATCTAGCGAGGGCAGGTGGGCGCCGATGATCTTTTCTGCTGCATTTATCACTCTGTGGAGTTTGTATTTGTAGAGGATAGGGTATCCAGACGGAAAATCCAGTACATCTCCCGTTCACGTAATTTTTTATATCTAAGACCCATGGTGAGTGTTTCTGGGATATACTCCAGACCCATAATCTTTAGGCTTTCTGGATTTCCCTGATGGTGTTGTAGAAAGTGGCATGGCACACTGTGTTTCTCTGATTTAGCTAAAATGTTACACTTATGCTCACCTAAACGGGTTCTAAGTTCCCGTGTGGTCCTACCTACATATTTCTTGTTACACCCACAATATAAGAGGTAAATTACAAATTTAGTGGCACAATTTGTAAACTGTTTCAGGGGTATAGGGGGACCATCTAGATTTGGTAGGGTTTTGGCTCTGTCTTCCATAAATATACAACAGACACACCTACTGGAGCCACATCTGAAGTTTCCAGTTATACTGCTCTTGAGCCAAGTGGTTGTTTTACTCAGACTCACTTGACTAGGTGCAATGGTGTTTTTCAAAGATTTTGCTTTTTTGAAGATTATTTGAGGTGTCTCTGGCAAAAGGTTCTTTATTATAGGATCCTGTAACAGTATTGGCCAATTATTCTTTATAATAATCTGAATTTTTCCAGAGCTACCTGTATATTTTGTAATGAAAGTGGGCCCACTTTTACATGTTGCAGATTTATCTCTCTCTTTCTTTCTGTTCTCAGTTGTCTTAGTTTGTGCTTCAAAGATCTTAGGTTTATCTTCATACTCTAACCTGGCTAATTGTATGGATCGATCACTATAGCCCTTTTCTCTGAACTTAGTAGTCAAAATATTAAATTGTGCTTGATAGTCCTGATCCTTACTGCAGTTCCTCCTCAATCTGCAGAATTGGCTCCTTGGTATGTTATTTTTCCATCTGGGGTGGTGACAGCTATCTGCATGGAGGTAGGAGTTACCTGCTGTTGGTTTAAAGTGAGTTCATGTTTGTATAGTCAATTCATGATCGATGAATAGTTCTAGATCTAAGAAGAGTAATTCTGATTTATCTATAACGTGGGTAAATTCTAGCCCAAACTCATTATTGTTGCAGTAGGTTACGAATTCCAAAAACCTGGTACCCTCCCAGATGAGCAAGATATCATCAATATATCTAGTATATAGCACCAGGTTCGCTTTAAAGGGGTGGTCAGACCAGATGAAATAGTGTTCCCAAAATGCCATATATATATTGGCAAAGCTTGGGGCAAAACCAGCCCCCATCGAAGTCCCGCATTTCTGTAAATAATGGTCCCCCATAAAAGTAAAATAATTGTGTTCTAGGGCAAATTTTAGAAGGTCCAGGATGAATTAGGCCTGGCCTGTATTTAAAGTCTCATCTTTGGATAGAAATTGTTTTACTGCCTCAAGGCCCTTGGTGTGTGGTATGCATGTATATAATGAACACACATCCAGAATAGCCCAATAGTATTCTTTTTTCCAGATATAATTCTTCAAAATTTCAAGTGCATGTAGGGAATCCCTGGTATATGACTCAGTGTGTTGAACAATAGGTTGCAAAAAATAGTCCACATAATCTGATATGGGTGTTATAAACTGTTCTAATCACCTTTTTTCGGCACCAGCAACTTCTTATAGTTGCGTCTCACGGACTGTGAGATAACTTGACTCTCAACACAGCAAGCAGGAGATAGACTTTCTCAGGCTTCTTCAATATACACGTTATTTATTCAGGAAACAGAAATACAGATAGATACAGTTCATCATATCCTAGCCACGCCAATCTTCATGTTGCGTTACAAGCTTCTTGATTAAACTTCCTGCTGAAGTCAATCAGGTACCTTCTTTCTAACCTACGTTACACTAGACTACCTATGTACAGCATACATTATATCAGATTACAGAAAAAAATGAAATACTTAGGGGTTCCAGTCAGCATTTAGAGCTAGTGTGAAAGTAAGAAGCAGAGTGAGCTCCCATCGCTCACTCGGGGTTTAATACCGACTAGGAAAGAGTTAAATATGACATCATCTTCGCCATCCCCTAGATCAGACTATTGGAGGACCCACTCGTGGTGTCATCATACACACCTACTCGATTAATATTCAATGCGACTTTTGACATACATACAAGAATTTGGTGTTTAGTAAATATGGCTGATGTTTATTGTTCTAGTGGTGTACATGCACAGGTCAGGGAGACCTGTGGCCTTGTCCATAGAACAGCTTCTTGGTATGTTCTAGTTCTGACAGAACTGAAGATTTTCTCTCTAAGAGAAAATCCCCTTAAAGGGCAGGTCTGCTCCCCAAGCCTTTTTGACTAACTCAGTCCAAATAACTAAGGCCTACTTAAATTATAACAATCCCCCCTAAAAAGGCTTGACCCGAAGATCCTAGCTTCTGAACCCACCAGTACCTGGTTTCTTTTCTTTAGGTTTCACTTTTCGATGTTTGTGCTCACACAACTTCTCTGCTCTAGGCGGTTATCCCTGGAAGAGAGAGAGCAAGACCTCTTGGTCTTCCTGTAACCAGGCTCTCTGGGGAGGCCCTACTTCTAAGTCCCTCTATACCACATGCTCAGCATTTGCGTCACTTGTGTATCACTCACAAACTTGCATGACCACAGAAAAGTGAAACTCGTTTGGTTGTTACAAAACGGAGCAGTGCTAGGTGCCTTCTAAAAGAGCGCCTTTATACAATCAGCTCTATCACCGGTACTACTAAACCTATACCCGTAACCCTGTATATCCCTTAATTTGAAAATATTGGTTCATGAGATTGTTTATGAGGCACCAATCTCTTGACCAGGTTAATTTGGTTTACGTAATTTTAACACACAACCTCACCTGGATAATGATGCCTAAAGTTGTCATTCCCATCCAGACGACCAGTGGGTGTAGGAAGAACTTTTGACCTGCAGAGGCCCAGTCTGAGTATCCCTGGAACATCACCGGAAACCTTTTCCACCAGGTCAGACTGGAACTCACCTGCTTATTTTTGTGTTCTACCTCGTTAAGATCACCTGGATCATGGTGAAATCTTACCTCTAACTTAGTGTACTGTTTGTTTAACCGTTGTAACAAAGTGTGGTCATCTTGGATCAAACCCTGTTCCCCTTTGTCCCATGTTGTGTTCTCCTTCAGGAGGGGAACTTCCCGTGAAACTTTGAACTTTAGAGTTCTCTTAACAATTTGAGAAATAACGTCATCAAACCTGGATGACTGGATCCATATGGGATCTCCGCTCACCCAATATGTTCCCCTTGACAGATCCCCCTTATCGGAACAATTATGAAACTGTACCTTGAATGTGTCCTTAGACATGATGCTAAAAAAACAAAAGAAAGAATGAAATACTTAGAGGTTCCAGTCAGCATTGAGAGCTAGTGTGAAAGTAAGAAGCAGAGTGAGCTCCCATTGCTCCCTCAGGCTTTAATACCGACTAGAAAAGAGTTAAATATGACATCATCTTCACCATCCCCTAAATCAGACTATTGGTGGACCCACTCGTGGTGTCATCATACACACCTACTCGATTAATATTCAATGCGACTTTTGACATACATACAAGAATTTGGTGTTTAGTAAATATGGCTGATGTTTATTGTTCTAGTGGTGTACATGCACAGGTCAGGGAGACCTGTGGCCTTGTCCATAGAACAGCTTCTTGGTATGTTCTAGTTCTGACAGAACTGAAGATTTTCTCTCTAAGAGAAAATCCCCTTAAAGGGCAGGTCTGCTCCCCAAGCCTTTTTGACTAACTCAGTCCAAATAACTAAGGCCTACTTAAATTATAACAATCCCCCCTAAAAAGGCTTGACCCGAAGATCCTAGCTTCTGAACCCACCAGTACCTGGTTTCTTTTCTTTAGGTTTCACTTTTCGATGTTTGTGCTCACACAACTTCTCTGCTCTAGGCGGTTATCCCTGGAAGAGAGAGAGCAAGACCTCTTGGTCTTCCTGTAACCAGGCTCTCTGGGGAGGCCTTACTTCTAAGTCCCTCTATACCACATGCTCAGCATTTGCGTCACTTGTGTATCACTCACAAACTTGCATGACCACAGAAAAGTGAAACTCGTTTGGTTGTTACAAAACGGAGCAGTGCTAGGTGCCTTCTAAAAGAGCGCCTTTATACAATCAGCTCTATCACCGGTACTACTAAACCTATACCCGTAACCCTGTATATCCCTTAATTTGAAAATATTGGTTCATGAGATTGTTTATGAGGCACCAATCTCTTGACCAGGTTAATTTGGTTTACGTAATTTTAACACACAACCTCACCTGGATAATGATGCCTAAAGTTGTCATTCCCATCCAGACGACCAGTGGGTGTAGGAAGAACTTTTGACCTGCAGAGGCCCAGTCTGAGTATCCCTGGAACATCACCGGAAACCTTTTCCACCAGGTCAGACTGGAACTCACCTGCTTATTTTTGTGTTCTACCTCGTTAAGATCACCTGGATCATGGTGAAATCTTACCTCTAACTTAGTGTACTGTTTGTTTAACCGTTGTAACAAAGTGTGGTCATCTTGGATCAAACCCTGTTCCCCTTTGTCCCATGTTGTGTTCTCCTTCAGGAGGGGAACTTCCCGTGAAACTTTGAACTTTAGAGTTCTCTTAACAATTTGAGAAATAACGTCATCAAACCTGGATGACTGGATCCATATGGGATCTCCGCTCACCCAATATGTTCCCCTTGACAGATCCCCCTTATCGGAACAATTATGAAACTGTACCTTGAATGTGTCCTTAGACATGATGCTAAAAAAACAAAAGAAAGAATGAAATACTTAGAGGTTCCAGTCAGCATTGAGAGCTAGTGTGAAAGTAAGAAGCAGAGTGAGCTCCCATTGCTCCCTCAGGCTTTAATACCGACTAGAAAAGAGTTAAATATGACATCATCTTCACCATCCCCTAAATCAGACTATTGGTGGACCCACTCGTGGTGTCATCATACACACCTACTCAATTAATATTCAATGAGGCTTTTGACATACATACAAGAATTTGGTGTTTAGTAAATATGGCTGATGTTTATTGTTCTAGTGGTGTACATGCACAGGTCAGGGAGACCTGTGGCCTTGTCCATAGAACAGCTTCTTGGTATGTTCTAGTTCTGACAGAACTGAAGATTTTCTCTCTAAGAGAAAATCCCCTTAAAGGGCAGGTCTGCTCCCAAAGCCTTTTTGACTAACTCAGTCCAAATAACTGAGGCCTACTTAAATTATAACAATGGGTACCAGTATCCCCCTCATTCCTGCCACAATTGGCCATCCAGGCGGTTCCTCTAGGCTCTTGTGGATCTTTAGTATGTGATAGAAATATGGAATGAGTGGGTTCTTAGGTTTTAGAAAGGTGTACTCCTCCTTATTGATGATTTCCCTGGCCATCCCCTCTTCAAGAATCATAACTAAGTCCTTTGAGAATTCCTGTGTGGGGTCTTTTTTCAGTTTCACATATACATTAACGTCGCTGAGTAGTCTTTCCCCCTCTGTTTTATATTTGAGGAAATCCTGTATGACAATGCCACCACCCTTGTCCGCCTGGTGGATGTCTACGTCTCTGTTGTTTTTCAACAGCTCAAGCGACTCCTGCTCCTTTTTGCTCAGGTTATATGTTTGGGTTTTTTTTTTTTTTTTATTATTTTTATTTTCTGTTTTGCAGAGTGGGTTGAATTGGTCCATCACAACTTGATAGTATGTGTTTATGTGTGGACCTTTTGCGTGTGTGGGATAAAAGACTGAATTGGGTCTGAAAAGTTAGTTAGTAGTCCACAAGGTGACGCTTGAGTACATGTTATACATAGTAATGTTTTAAACTAATGCTTTTTATAAAGTCTATTCCTTCATTTTCAATGAAGGCTTTTATTGAATAATGTTTGGATATTTTTTGTTTACATGCTTGCTGCACAGGTTACATAGTTATGTGCAATATTGAACATCATACAAGCGTATTAGCCCAAGTTTGAGGCACAATCTATTTATTTATTTATTTTATTCATAAGGTTTTGATAAAGGCTTGATAAAGGAGCTAGATCCAACGCTCCGAAACGTCGCTGATTGTACTATGATGTACTTGATGACAGTCTTAATAAAACTTTAAGAGCTAATCGATGGTGCCGGCTTCATCCTTCTCATTGTCTTCACTCAGATGGTACTGAGTTAGCCGTGGCACATCTACTGACATCTCCAGGGGGTAGTGCATATCTGTACCTACTACTTTATTTTATTCATATAAATTTTATATGTATTAGGTTTTCTTTATGTTAGCAAACCACTAAAGATTCTTTCCCTTTATTAGTTTTACCATATCCATGTAGCGCTTTATGAGATAACAGAATGCGTGTTTTTAAAGTGTTCCAATAAAGTTGTCTATTTTAAAATTGCCGCCCCTTGGCAACTTTGTTGCCAAGCATACTACGCTATGTATTCTCAGTCGTCTACAGAGCTCGTCACCTGAGGAAGTCGTGGACTTATGCCGAAACCGGTAGTGACGTCAGACGGCATAGTCTGTGCACTGCTCGCCCTAGACGGACGTCCCTCCGATATTCCATCTACACCATTGGCCCTGGCCAGGCTATCTATGGTACGAGGCGACCCGCCTGAAGGGCTAGAGGCACAGAGACAGACATTATCACCAAATGTGAGTGTAATGATTTTATTTTTGTGAAAATAGCAAATCCCATTTAATGCACTACGGAGTGCACTCTTGTTCCCCTACTCTTTGTCTCTTTCAGTTGCTGGCACCAACCAGTATAAGAGAGCAGCACCGTGTGCATTCTTAAAGGGCCAGTGCTATTTTGTTTGAGCGCAAGTTTTTTTCTTCTTTTCTTATTGAACTACCTCAGCCTGACCATAGAGCCTGAAAAACTGTGATTGCCTGCACTCCCGTGAACATGCGCACAAGCATGGGAGCCACTACACACTACTACACAAAGATTGCCACCGAGAGGACTAATATTTATGTCCTGGAGGTGTCATCTAGTAAAAACCATTGTTTGGCTCACCTGATGTTATTACTAAAGCTCTTTGCCTTTTTTTCGGTTTTCGTCCCATTAAACTCAGTGTTTCATCTGTCAGTGTGAACCAGGCATAACCCTTACACTACCTTATCACCATGTACGCACACTGGACGTCTTAAAGCACCTAATTCCACAATTGTTGCTGCACCAGGAAGAAAGCTCTCGCACTGCATTGCTGTAGGTAGTGATGCTCGGATACCCCTTTTCAAAATCATCAGGTCCCCACTGATCAAATGCAGATACCACATCACCTGCGGACCAAATGCAGATACCATGTCCCCACAGATCATATGCAGATACCATGCCCTCCACAGATCATATGCAGATACCATGTCCCCCACAGATCAGATGCAGATACCATGTCCGCCACAGATCAGATGCAGATACCATGTCCCCCACAGATCATATGCAGATACCATGTCCCCACAGATCAGATGCAGATACCATGCCCTCCACGGATCAGATGCAGATACCATGTCCCCACAGATCATATGCAGATACCATATCCCCCACAGATCAGATGCAGATACCATGTCCCCCACAGATCAGATGCAGATACCATGCCCCCACAGATCATATGCAGATACCATGTCCCCCACAGATCAGATACCATGTCCCCCACAGATCAGATGCGGATACCATGTCCCCCACAGATCAGATGCGGATACCATGTCCCCCACAGATCAGATGCGGATACCATGTCCCCCACAGATCAGATGCGGATACCATGTCCCCCACAGATCAGATGCAGATACCATGTCCCCCACAGATCAGATGCGGATACCATGTCCCCCACAGATCAGATGCAGATACCATGTCCCCCACAGATCAGATGCAGATACCATGATGTCCCCACCGATCAGATGCAGATACCATGATGTCCTCACAGATCATATGCAGATACCATGTCCCCCACAGATCAGATGCAGATACCATGTCCCCCACAGATCAGATGCAGATACCATGTCCCCCACAGATCAGATGCAGATACCATGTCCCCCACAGATCAGATGCAGATACCATGTCCCCCACAGATCAGATGCAGATACCATGATGTCCCCACAGATCATATGCAGATACCATGTCCCCCACAGATAAGATGCAGATACCATGTCCCTCACAGATCAAATGCAGATAACATGTCCCCCACTGATCAGATGCAGACCTGCCCAGCAAAACGTTCTCTTTTAATACATAGAATAATGTCCGAACACCTAGCACCCAGCCCTACATGTAACAGCACCCAGCCCCACATGTAAAAGCACCCAGCCACACACATACCACCACCTAGCACTCAGCCGCACACATACCACCACCTAGCCACATGTACCACCACCTAGCACCCAGCCGCATACGTACCACCACCTAGCACCCAGCCGCACACGTACCACCACCTAGCACTCAGCCGCACACATACCACCACCTAGCCACATGTACCACCACCTAGCACCCAGCCGCACACGTACCACCACCTAGCACCCAGCCGCACACGTACCACCACCTAGCACTCAGCCGCACACATACCACCACCTAGCCACACATGTACCACCACCTAGCACCGAGCCGCACACGTACCACCACCTAGCACCCAGCCGCACACGTACCACCACCTAGCGCCCAGCCGCACACGTACCACCACCTAGCACCCAGCCGCACACGCACCACCACCTAGCACCCAGCCTCACATGTACCACCACCTAGCACTCAGCCGCACACGTACCACCACCTAGCACTCAGCCGCACACATACCACCACCTAGCCACATGTACCACCACCTAGCACCCAGCCGCACACGTACCACCACCTAGCACCCAGCCGCACACGTACCACCACCTAGCACTCAGCCGCACACATACCACCACCTAGCCACACATGTACCACCACCTAGCACCGAGCCGCACACGTACCACCACCTAGCACCCAGCCGCACACGTACCACCACCTAGCACCCAGCCGCACACGTACCACCACCTAGCACCCAGCCGCACACGCACCACCACCTAGCACCCAGCCTCACATGTACCACCACCTAGCACTCAGCCGCACACGTACCACCACCTAGCACTCAGCCGCACACGTACCACCACTAAGCACCCAGCCGCACACGTACCACCACTAAGCACCCAGCCGCACACGTACCACCACCTAGCACCCAGCCTCACACGTACCACCACCTAGCACTCAGCCGCACACGTACCACCACCTAGCACTCAGCCGCACACGTACTACCACTAAGCACCCAGCCGCACACGTACCACCACTAAGCACCCAGCCGCACACGTACCACCACCTAGCACCCAGCCTCACACGTACCACCACCTAGCACTCAGCCGCACACGTACCACCACCTAGCACTCAGCCGCACACGTACCACCACTAAGCACCCAGCCGCACACGTACCACCACCTACCACCAAGCCGCACACGTACCACCACCTACCACCCAGCCGCACACGTACCACCACCTAGCAAGTACCACCACCACCAGCTAGAATTCTAGTGTACCTCCCAACTTTTAAAAAGCCGCACACTATGACCCAGCTGCACAGCAAAACAGAAATTTGTGCATAATACACAAACACACATATATTTTTTACATGTGCACAGACTTTCACAGCAAAAATACTAGCGTTTTCCACAAAGATAAAGTTTCTGATGTAAGCCCAACACATCACCTTGAAAACACATCTGTTGTTCACCTTATAATGCTTGGTAACAATGATTTAACAAAACCTTTTTGACATGCCTGGTGCTAAAGTGTTGCGTCTGCAGTGTTAATAGCTAGGAAAGAACGAAGGGAAGATCACAGGCATGTGTTTGTAACCCATTAGCTACAAGACCCCTCAATAATACACACAGTGAGATTTATGACACAGGCAAAGAAAGGTGTGATTTCTCTGTGACAACACTAGCTCTGGTGCTTCTCTTGCTATGAGACTTTAGTCTCTATACTCACCCTGCTGAGCTGCTCTGTCTGCTAGTCAATAGTCATGAGGCTGCTTGTTTCACAGTCGGAAACACTCTACTGCCCTGTCTCCGGGAGAGGAAAGGGGGTGGGGCACCACATTCATGAAGCTCAGCAGGAAGCTGCTGAGTACCGTGCACTGCCTGTACTCATAACGCTGGCTGCTCTGATTGTAGGGGTTTCCCCCCTGACTGAGCGACCCTCTAGCACCGCATCCCCCCAGATTCTGTGTCCAGGCACTGAGGACAGATTTCCCTCCATGTTCCCCAAGCTAAGCCTCTGCTTCTGGCCAGCGGGGAGGGGAGGAGTTAAAAGCACGACAGGATTGCAGCTCTGCTCCACACTGGTCCTGTGTTGGGGAAGGAGTGGCCATAGAGGAGGAGCAGAGCACATGTGCTTTGCTTCTATTGGCCCTGGGGACGGACTTCGCTAGGGGGCAGATACAGCCAGCATGGAATGAAAGGTGCGTGCGATTTACAGGCGCACTAAAGAGTCCAGCAGCGGCGCACTACAGGGTGCAGTGGCGTCGCCCTTGGCAACAAATGCGCCCCAGGCAGTTGCTTGTACTGCTTGTCCTGTCAGGCGCCCCTGTATCTGTGGATACTGCCCTTATGTAAGTTACTGCCATTCCACTGGGACTTGGGACAGTCTAGGGATCGGTAATCAGTGGTGCTCACCGCCAGGTCGTGATCACGCTTATGCGTGGATTCATGACCATTTTGACGCATTCCGCCTCGGACACGCTAAGCCGTGAATAGATTTTCAACCACGAAAATCTACTTCGGCTTCGCGTGAATGCGGACAGAAATCCGCATTCACGCTCGTGAAACCCGGTGCTGAAGTCGTGGTTTGCGGAAATGCGTCAAACTATGCGGAAGTGACACATTGCAGGCCAATCAGAGTGCCCCAGCCAGGCCCTAGCAACCAATCACAGGAGGGGAGCTATGCCCTCCCCTCCTGAATATAAAGCGGCGGCCATGATGGAAAAGCTCTGTCCTTGCTAGACTGTGGTGCTGAGAGGATTATCTCCAGGCCATTGTTGTTTGAGCAAGTGCATTTATTGTGTTAAAAACAAAGCGTTTTTTTTGCTAACACTGCTCTTATACTGTACACAGTTAGCTAGTCAGTGAGTGATTGCTGTAGTTAGTTGTAGTCAGTGTAGTGTAGTGGGAGTGTGGGAGTCTAGTGATTATTTAACTGTGTGTAGTGCAGGCAGGTTCAGTGCTGCAGTGTAGTCAGTGTAGTGGGAGTGGGGATTATCTGTGTGTAGTGCAGGCAGGCAGGTTAGTGCAACTGCAGTGTTCACTTGCATATTCCAGTGACAGTTATACACTTGTACTATTTGCAGGCAGCCAGTCACACCGCCGGCACCGCCACTCTCTGCCAGCGCTGTTCATTCATTCTGTCAGTGACCTTGTGCCGTGCCCAGTGCCCACTGCTCGCTCGCTGGCATATAAGCATCTCATTACACAGTGTGACATCCTTGTGTGCCCACTGCATCCTTCAGTGACCTAGCTGTATATCCAGTGCCCACTGCTGTGCCCACTGCATCCTTCAGTGACCTTGTACTGTGCCCACTGCATCCTTCAGTGACCTAGTTGTATATCCAGTGCCCACTGCTGTGCCCACTGCATCCTTCAGTGACCTTGTACTGTGCCCACTGCATCCTTCAGTGACCTAGTTGTATATCCAGTGCCCACTGCTGTGCCCACTGCATCCTTCAGTGACCTTGTACTGTGCCCACTGCATCCTTCAGTGACCTAGTTGTATATCCAGTGCCCACTGCTGTGCCCACTGCATCCTTCAGTGACCTTGTACTGTGCCCACTGCATCCTTCAGTGACCTAGTTGTATATCCAGTGCCCACTGCTGTGCCCACTGCATCCTTCAGTGACCTTGTACTGTGCCCACTGCATCCTTCAGTGACCTAGTTGTATATCCAGTGCCCACTGCTGTGCCCACTGCATCCTTCAGTGACCTTGTACTGTGCCCACTGCATCCTTCAGTGACCTAGTTGTATATCCAGTGCCCACTGCTGTGCCCACTGCATCCTTCAGTGACCTTGTACTGTGCCCACTGCATCCTTCAGTGACCTAGTTGTATATCCAGTGCCCACTGCTGTGCCCACTGCATCCTTCAGTGACCTTGTACTGTGCCCACTGCATCCTTCAGTGACCTAGTTGTATATCCAGTGCCCACTGCTGTGCCCACTGCATCCTTCAGTGACCTTGTACTGTGCCCACTGCATCCTTCAGTGACCTAGTTGTATATCCAGTGCCCACTGCATCCTTCAGTGACCTTGTACTGTGCCCACTGCATTCTTCAGTGACCTAGTTGTATATCCAGTGCCCACTGCTGTGCCCACTGCATCCTTCAGTGACCTTGTACTGTGCCCACTGCATCCTTCAGTGACCTAGTTGTATATCCAGTGCCCACTGCTGTGCCCACTGCATCCTTCAGTGACCTTGTACTGTACCCACTGCATCCTTCAGTGACCTAGTTGTATATCCAGTG
Source organism: Hyperolius riggenbachi (assembly GCF_040937935.1). Lineage (NCBI taxonomy): Eukaryota > Metazoa > Chordata > Amphibia > Anura > Hyperoliidae > Hyperolius > Hyperolius riggenbachi. Next base: position 27,554,215 of record NC_090646.1, on the reverse strand, counting down.
CCCACTGCTGTGCCCACTGCATCCTTCAGTGACCTTGTACTGTGCCCACTGCATCCTTCAGTGACCTAGTTGTATATCCAGTGCCCACTGCTGTGCCCACTGCATCATTCAGTGACCTTGTACTGTGCCCACTGCATCCTTCAGTGACCTAGTTGTATATCCAGTGCCCACTGCTGTGCCCACTGCATCCTTCAGTGACCTTGTACTGTGCCCACTGCATCCTTCAGTGACCTAGTTGTATATCCAGTGCCCACTGCTGTGCCCACTGCATCCTTCAGTGACCTTGTACTGTGCCCACTGCATCCTTCAGTGACCTAGTTGTATATCCAGTGCCCACTGCTGTGCCCACTGCATCATTCAGTGACCTTGTACTGTGCCCACTGCATCCTTCAGTGACCTAGTTGTATATCCAGTGCCCACTGCTGTGCCCACTGCATCCTTCAGTGACCTTGTACTGTGCCCACTGCATCCTTCAGTGACCTAGTTGTATATCCAGTGCCCACTGCTGTGCCCACTGCATCCTTCAGTGACCTTGTACTGTGCCCACTGCATCCTTCAGTGACCTTTTACTGTGCCCACTGCATCCTTCAGTGACCTAGTTGTATATTCAGTGCCCACTGCTGTGCCCACTGCATCCTTCAGTGACCTTGTACTGTGACCACTGCATCCTTCAGTGACCTAGTTGTATATCCAGTGCCCACTGCTGTGCCCACTGCATCCTTCAGTGACCTTGTACTGTGCCCACTGCATCCTTCAGTGACCTAGTTGTATATCCAGTGCCCACTGCTGTGCCCACTGCATCCTTCAGTGACCTTGTACTGTGCCCACTGCATCCTTCAGTGCCGTTGTACTGTGCCTGTTGCATCCTTCAGTGACTTTGTACTGTGCCCACTGCATCCAGTGATTCATTACTAGCAACATGTCTGGCAGGGTTTCGCGGGGTGAGAGGAAAGGGAGTTCAATTGCCTCAGCCACTTCTGGGACTGCTCCACGTCCAGGGAGAGGACGCCCAGCTGTACGTGGTCGTGATGCAGCAGAAAGGGGGGCAGCAAAGCCTGGGCCGAGTCAGCGGACGCCATTGTCCAAATATTTTAAAGTTTCTTGTCCCCGTGTGGTGGTTGAGCAAATGGAACCTGACGTACTCATGGACATCATGACTTCCTCCCAGACCTCTACTGTGAGCACCACTCGCAGCAGCAGCAGCAGCCAACGTCCCACGCTTGTTGTGACATCCACCCCAGCACCCACTGGTCAGAAGCCCTCCCAGGATGACAGCGTTCTGTCCCTCAGTCCGGCTTCTGGGAACCTGCTGATGCAAGAAGCTCAGGACTTACTGGGGACTGATGTGGCAGAGATTGAGATCGGGCCACAATCACAAGCGTTGTTGAGTTCTGGTGATGAAGAAGAGGGGTCTGTGTCTGGGGATGTAGGGACAGAAGAGGAGGCGGGGGAGTCAGAGGAAGAGCTGGATTATGATGATGCTGCTGATGATGACGACGTTGTGGACCCTAACTATGTGCAGCCTGCTGAGTCCGTGGAAGAATGGTCAGAGGCAGAGCAGGATGACGAGTCACCTCGGCCTAGGCAAGGATATCGCCATATGGCAGGCAGGGGCAGGGGCATCGGCAGCAGTGGGCGTGGAGGAAGTAGACAGGACACTGCTTCAGCCGGCACCACCACCATGCAACCCCCGGCAACTACTACCTCACATTGTTCCGCTGCACCCTCTGCTAGTGGGGGCCGCAGTAAATTAAAGTCACCAGTGTGGGATTGCTTTGACGAATGTACTGATGACAAAAGGTATGCGGTGTGCAGGTTATGCAGCAAAAGATTGAGCCGTGGGAAAAGTCTGAGCAAGATGGGTACCTCATCCCTCCAGGGCCACCTGAGAAGCCGCCACTGCCGCGAGTATGCGGACTTTAAGAGGAAGCAGGCACTGCTGGCAGGGGTTCCTGAGAGCAGAAAGCCCACCAGCGCAGCAGCATCATCCCTCCCTCAGGGTCGTGAATCCCCCACAGCAGCAGCAGTAGTAGCACGCAAGCGCTCTTCCACCTCGGCTACTCAGGACACAGACATTGAGGCTGGCAGCCAGTGTTCGTCTCTCTCCTCTGTCTCCCCTGCATCCCAGCGTCGTCAGACCCTGCTGAGCGACACCTTTCAGGGTCTGACCAAGCCTCTGCCTCCAAGCCACAGGCGGATCCGCAAACTAAATGGCTTGCTGGCCCGGGCCATGGCATCACAGCTGCTTCCCTACTCCCTGGTGCAGGAGGGGAGCGCCATGCGGACTGGCATCCCCGAGTGGCAAGTCCCCAGTCGCCACTATTTCAGCAGGAGCGCGATCCCAGCACTCCACAAGTTTGCGGTGGAAAACGTGGCCCGTTCCCTGGACTACTCTGTGGGCAAGCGGGTCCACGTGACCATGGACTCGTGGAGTAGCAGATTTGGGACAGGTCGCTACCTGTCCTTTACGGCCCACTGGGTGACACTGATGGAAGGAAGGGAGGACAAGAGCGCATCAGCCCAGCTAGTGGTGCCACCACGCGGGATCAGGGGGGATGCAGAAGGGTCCTGTCACGACACTCCCTCTGCACCCGGAAAGCAAGCCCGCCTCGGCAGCAGCAGCACCAAGCCTCGGCACTGCCAAGCCCTTTTAAAATTGGTGACCCTGGGGAAGGAGAGGCTTACGGCCACCAACGTCCTGGCCGCCCTCAGGAAGCAGGAGCGGAGGTGGCTGACCCCCAGAGGCCTGGAAGTGGGGTATGTGGCAGCCGATAACGGTGCCAACCTGGTGGCAGCAGTGCAGCAGGGAAACCTCCAGCACATCCCCTGCTTGGCCCACGTGCTCAATCTTGTGGTGCAGCGCTTCTTGCGCACCTACCAGGGGATGAGCTAGCTGCTGCAGGATGCCCGGGTGGTGGTACGCTTTTTCCGCCTGTCAGCCACTGCCTCTGCACTCTTGTCCACCTTACAGCAGCAGTATGGAAGGCCACAACACCGGATGATCATCGACATGCCAGTTCGCTGGAATTCGACTCTGGCCATGTTGGAGCGGCTGTGTCAGCACAGGCTGGCTCTTAGGGCCTACATGCTAGACCCAAGTGTCCCCAGCAACCAGCAAGTCCCCATGATTACTGCCACTCAGTGGACACTGATGCAGCAAGTATGCCTGGTGCTGAGTCCCTTCCTGGAGGCAACCAAGATGGTCAGTGAGGAGCGGGCCTCTGTGTGCCAGTGGGTGCCCTTGGTTTGTCTACTGGAGCAGGCAATGGGCAATTTAATTGAGCGTGGGGATGAAGCCCTAAGGCAGTTGGAAGAACAGGAGCAGATGGCAGCACAGTCCAGCTCAGAGGAGGGCTCACAGCAGGTAGTGGAAGAGTTGGAGGTCCCTAACCTGAATGAGGAGGAGGAGGAGGAGCAGAGTGCAGCAGGCGTTGTACGTGGATGGCGGTTTGAGGAGGACAACGACATGGCACAGGAAGAGGACAGGCATGCGTTATGGGACAATGGCGAGGACGAGGAAGATCTTGCTGGCAGGGCCCACTTGTTTCCCATGGCTGTGCACATGTTGTGCTGCCTTCGCAGGGACCCCTGGGTGATCAAGATGCGTTCAAGGGAGGACATCTGGATTACCTTGATGCTTGATCCCCGTCTGAAGGGGAAGCTGGGAGACTTAATGACGCCATCCACCACCGAGCAACGCACAAGGGAGTTGAAGGAGGCCCTTGTGCGCAGACTACTGGAAGCATTCCCCCAGCCTTCCACCCCCACTGTAACTGCTCTGCCAAGCCAGCAAGAGGTGCCTGCCATTGCCACTAGCAGCACAACAACAACCACCAGCAGCAGCAGCAGCAACTGGCGCCCCGGAGACCTGAAGAGCCTAAGCAAGAGCCTGTATGCAGTGCAGCAGCCCAGAACAGAGGTGCCCGCCACAGCATTCACCACCAACCAGCACAAGCAACGACTGACCACCATGGTGTCTGACTATATGGGGTCATCCAGCGGGCTCAATGACACCGACAGCCCCGTGGACCCCTTGGAGTACTGGGTCAAGAGACTGGACATCTGGAGCGAGCTTTCCCAGTACGCCCTGGAACTCCTATCCTGCCCTCCTTCCAGTGTCCTCTCAGAGAGATGCTTTAGTGCGGCCGGTGGCGTGGTCACAGAGAAGCGCTCTCGGCTCTCCCACGCCTCTGTGGACAAACTCACCTTCCTAAAAATCAACCAGGCTTGGGTGGAAGGTGAGTTCCTGGCCCCTATTGTCGGACACAGGGGGACATGAAGTGGCTGCTGCATGTGCTGTTGTTAACTATGCCTGCCTTTATAAAGACAGTTACTACCTGCCTAGTGACTACCTTGGTTAATTTTTTGGTGTTATGGTACTACTACCAGTAAGTTGCCATGGTCCTACTTCTGAGCTGCTGAACTGACCGCCCGCTTTGTCCTCCTGACTCAGTCGCTACTACACTCTGCGTTCACACTGCCCGGGTCACTGGGTGCATTTCATTTTTTGGCCAGCACTATGACACTGTGTTACTACTACTACCACCAGTATGTTGCCATGGTCCTTCTGTGCTGCTGAACTGACCGCCCGCATTGTCCTCCTTCTCCTGACTCAGTCGCTTCCACCAATGTACTCTGTCTGCGTTATCACTGCCCGGGTCACCGGGTGCATTTAATTTTTTGGCCAGCACTATGACGCTGTGCTGCTACTACTACCACCAGTATGTTGCCATGGTCCTTCTGTGCTGCTGCTGCTGCTGAACTGAACGCCCGCTTTGTCCTCCTCCTCCTCCTGACTCAGTCGCTACCACGGTACCACCAATGCACTCTGTCTGCGTTATCACTGCCCGGGTCACCGGGTGCATTTAATTTTTTGGCCAGCACTATGACGCTGTGCTGCTACTACTACCACCAGTATGTTGCCATGGTCCTTCTGTGCTGCTGCTGCTGCTGAACTGAACGCCCGCTTTGTCCTCCTCCTCTTCCTGACTCAGTCGCTACCACGGTACCACCAATGTACTCTGTCTGCGTTATCACTGCCCGGGTCACCGGGTGCATTTAATTTTTTGGCCAGCACTATGACGCTGTGCTGCTACTGCTACTACTACCACCAGTATGTTGGCATGGTCCTTCTGTGCTGCTGCTGCTGAACTGACCGCCCGCATTGTCCTCCTCCTCCTGACTCAGTCGCTACCACGGTACCACCAATGTACTCTGTCTGCGTTATCACTGCCCGGGTCACCGGGTGCATTTAATTTTTTGGCCAGCACTATGATGCTGTGCTGCTACTACTACCACCAGTATGTTGCCATGGTCCTTCTGTGCTGCTGCTGCTGCTGAACTGAACGCCCGCTTTGTCCTCCTCCTCCTCCTGACTCAGTCGCTACCACGGTACCACCAGTGTACTCTGTCTGCGTTATCACTGCCCGGGTCACCGGGTGCATTTACATTTTCGGCCAGCACTATGATGCTGTGCTGCTACTACTACCACCAGTATGTTGCCATGGTCCTTCTGTGCTGCTGCTGAACTGAACGCCCGCTTAGTCCTCCTCCTCCTCCTGACTCAGTCGCTTCCACCAATGTACTCTGTCTGCGTTCACACTGCCCGGGTCACCGGGTGCATTTAATTTTTTGGCCAGCACTATGACGCTGTGCTGCTACTACTACTACCAGTATGTTGCCGTGGTCCTTCTGTGCTGCTGAACTGACCGCCCGCATAGTCCTTCTCCTGACTCAGTCGCTACCACCACTGCACTCTGCGTTCACACTGCCCGTGTCCACTGACAACTCTACTGCGATGTCATTGCTAAATGCTGCAAAAAAACAAAAAAAAATTACAAAAACCTCTCTGGGGCCTTTTTGGCATCAGCCACTCATCCTCCTCCAGCGGTACCTTCGCCGCCAAGTGCCATTGGAACTCGCCTTCACCTCTTTGACTGCTTAACGCGTATATCCCTTTTTAAAACCACTTATTACCAATTAATAGCCCCATTTAAAGTGTTGATTTCACTTTAAAATCCATTTTCTCTAGAAAAAAAAAAATTTGGGGAATTTTTTATGTTGAAGTTATGTTGCCCCTTATCACCTCGATAATCCATGCAATTTGGGGGATTGTAGCATGTATGGGGGCTTTGTTATTAACGTTAAAAGAAAATTTGCCTCCGGGCGGGAATCCACACGTGATTACGCCATTCACGGCAGAAAATCAGCGTGGTTGCGTGGATGCGGACGAAAATCCGCATGCGGCGGGGCCGAATGCGGATTTTTTTTTGCAACCACGCGGATTGCCGAATTCGTGGATGAGGCACATCCGAGCATCCCTGCAAATATTCAGCAGCCTGAGAGCCCTGCTAGTCACACTACAGACTGCAGTACATTGCATCCAGCATACTACAGAACTGGCTCAGCATCTCACTCAGAACCAGTGGCGTACCTTTAATTGGGCGCAGGGGGGCGTGGCGCACCGGGTGTCACATGCCAAAGGGGGTGTCAAAAAGGCCAGCCTAGTACATTAATTATATCAGCTTTGCCAAACCGTGCAATCTGCGGTGGCAGTGGCTGATCCCCGTGTAGCTGAGCAGGAGAAATCAATAGAGCCTCCGCACCTCCTTTGTTCCTTCCTCCAATCAGTGAGACGCTTTGGTGCTGGCTTCTCTCTCCCTCCAATGAAAATAGAGAGGCAGCCGAGGGAGCCGCCCACACACATCTGACCAGAAGCAGTAACAGGCAGCGTGCGCCGTGCAGGGGAGTGAGAGAGCCAAGTGGTGTGTGAGTTGCTGTGCTGTGTATACAGCTGAGCTCTGTAGATGGACCTTTGGGCAAAACTGAGGGGAGAGGAGTAGAAAGATCCTGGTGATTGAGCGTTCTGCAGCTTAGTGAGGCTCCTTATTCTCCCCAGCTGGTCTCACTGTGAATTACGTCCTGCCACATCCAGCTGGGGGGGGGGGGGGGGGGGGGGAGAGAGCAGGAGAGGTGTTTTTCCCCAGGGCACTGTATTTCACCTCCGGATCAGTGCAAAGCGCCCTCCAGGACAGCTTGTCTGTGTGAGACAATGGTTATTATCAGCTTGCTGTGGTGTGAAGGGTGGGGGCTGCTGATAGACTAGGACACAGGCAGGAAACATGCATGGAAAGAGGTCTGCTGATCTGCAGCTATCTCTCTGACCCCCTCTGTGTTACTAATCACTCAGGTCTCCTCCTGCCATTTGTTTTCCTATGGCTTAACCCTTTAGAGGCAAATACTTATACACCTCTGGAAACATGGGCCAGCAAGTCCTGTCAGAGCATGCTGAGACTTGTAGTAACCAGGAGTACAGGTAATATTTATAACCTTATGAGCTGCACCTTCTCTGGATGATCTGACAGGATATGCTGAGCCACAGACTGTGAATCTGGTGTAAATTGTTAATAAACTAAACAAATGATTAAGCATCCCCCACTAAACTATTTGCACACTGGCAGTGATTGTGAGCTCCTCTGAGGATAGTGACGTGACTGTAAAGGGGCCCATAAACTCAGCCAATGATCAATCACAATTCGATTGCTGATTTGATCGATTTGCGGCCGATTTCAATCGATCTGACATGATGGAAAATCTTGGTGTATCTGTTGAGATTGCTTATCATTTTGCATTGGACCTAATGGAAATCTGATGGCAAACAAATGCCATCAGATCGATTTTCAATAGATTTCATACTGAAATCTATTGGAAATCTGTTCCTAGTATAAAGGTGGCCATACACTGGCCCGATTTGCGCCCGTTTCGACAGCAGATTTGATCACTGGGATCGAATCTGCTGCCAATCGTTCACGCTATTCGCCGAATTTCGATCCATTCCGTCCGATCCCGTCGATCGCGCCGTGCGGAAAATAACTGTCGATCGCCCGCGGGTAAAGAGCGCATCGCTAGCGGCGTTCGAGTGACCGACGCAATAGAGCCACATACATTACCTGCTCCGCCGTCGTGACTCCCGGGTCTCCGCTCTTCTCCGTCTCCGCTCTGGTCTGGTCTCCGGCATGCTTCCCTTCTTCCTGTCCCGGCAGGAAGTTTAAACAGTAGAGGGCGCTCTACTGTTTAAACTTCCCCCAGACAGGAAGAAGGGAAGCATGCCGGAGACCAGAGCAGACCAGAGCGGAGACAGAGAAGAAGAGCGGTGACCGGGGGCAGTCGCACCAGCGGAGCAGGTAATGTATGCGGGCGGGGGGAGCGGCGGCAGCACCACCACAACAGATTGTGATCGGTTTCAGGCTGAAATCGATTCACAATCTGTTTGCAGTAAAGGTAGCCATACGATCCCTCTCTGATCAGATTCGATCAGATAGGGATCTGTCTGTTGGTCGAATCTGATGGCAAATCGACCAGTTTATGGCTACCTTAAAGCACTATGGAAGATGAGAGCACTATTTAAATACTAAAAAATGAACAATGGTGCCAGTTTAGACCCACCCACAGCTCTCCTTAAAAGTACGCTGCTGACTCTGCTCCCTGTCCATCTAAAATTTGGGCTGTCATTTTTTGGGGCGTTTTGTCTGTGAAAAATTAGAAATTGGGTTGGCAGCCCTGCATTGTATACCTTTCTGGCCGGAGTCTGGACTGCCGATGGAAGTCAATAAATGATGCAGCTGCTGCCTGAGGCTGAGCTACAGCCTACCACTGCTACTGCTAATAGAGCGTGCCCTAGTGGCTGCTGCTCTGCTCTGGCGCTTTGAGTCTGCAAGGAGAAAAGCGCAATATAAATGTTATTTGTCTTGTCTTGTCTACCACAGCCAGCACGGTATCTGCTCCACCTGCATCATTGGCATTGCTCAGACCCCGCCTCCGTCACATCGGTTCATGACACAGTTAAATTCCAGCCTTTTCCTGTGTTGCATGCTGGGAGCCGCCGCTGGAAGCAGTGAGGGGAGGAGTGGATGCCCGGCCACCTCGGACAGTGTGGAATAGCAGCAGCAACAGTGGTACTCAGTGGCGGTAACTACACACATGCACACACACACATACACATACACATACACACACACACTCTCTCTTGGCCTCATGTGTGAGCACTGTCACTCACGGCAAGCCACGGAATCTGCGTGCTGCTGCCTGTGTGACCGCGCCACCAAGTACCACCATTCTGCCATTATTCCACCATTTCCCTCAACACAGGCAGAGTGGGCAGGGCAAGAGGCAAAATGGGAGTCTCAGTCAACAGGCACTGTCTGGACTGGAGACAGTCAGAGGAGCTCTCAATGTCTAATGTCCTGGAGACAGTCCAAGAAGCTCACACTCTAATCCCTACCATGGCCAATGTCTAATGTCCTGCCATATTGTGTATTTCTATAGCACTGACTTCTGCAGCACATTACAGAGTACATAGTCATGTCACTGACTGTCCTCAGAGGAGCTCACACTCTAATCCTACCATATTATTATTATTATTATTATTATGTATTTATATAGCACTGACATCCTCTGCAGCACTTTACAGAGTACATAGTCATGTCACTGACTGTCCTCAGAGTAGCTCACAACCTAATCCTACCATAGTCATAGCGTAATGTCCTACCATGTTATTATTATGTATGTATATAGCACTGACATCTTCTGCAGCACTTTACAGAGTACAAAGTCATGTCACTGACTGTCTTCAGAGGAGCTCACAATCTAATCCTATCATAGCCCTAGGTAATTAACCTACCATATTACTATTTATTTATATAGCTCCGACATCTTTTGCAGCACTTTACGAAGTACATAGTCATGTCACTGACTGTCCTCAGAGGGGCTCACAATCTAATCCTACCACTGTCATAGTCTAATGCCCTACCATATTATGTATCTATATGACAAGACAAATAACATTTATATCGCGCTTTTCTCCTGGTGGACCCAAAGTGCCAGAGCTGCAGGCACTAGGACGTGCTCTATAGGCAATAGCAGCGTTAGGGAGACTTGCCCAAGGTCTCCTACTGAATAGCTGCTGGCTTACCGAACAGGCAGAGCAAAGATTCGAACCCTGGTCTCGTGTCAGAGGCAGAGCCCTTAACCATTACACCATCCAGCCACCACTGGACTAGCGCTGACATCTTCCACAGCGCTATACGAGTACATAGTCAATTTCCTCATAGGAGTCAATCTAATCCCTACTATAGACGTATTAGACAGTTGTCACTTTTTTTTTTTTTTGGGGGGGGGGGGGGGGTGTCTGTGGATAGTCAGCACCGGGTGTCAAATACCCTAGGTACGCCACTGCTCAGAACTACTACAGCTACAGTGATCTGTGAGGAGGCCAGTGGGAATATAGACTGTGTCTGCATTATAAACTGTGTAAAACTGTGTATTCTGAATACTGCTATTAAGCCTGCACTGTGAAGTAGTGATGGGTCGTTTACGAACAAGCCGGCTCTAAGAGCCGGCTCTTTGCTGCGAACGACAAGAGCCGGTTCTTAGTTTTGAAAGAGCCGATGCCTCAGCCGCCCCACACAACTCTGATTTGCTGTGTAATTAGGGGGGTGAGGCATGCTGGGAGATGTAGTCCTTCTCTTGCAGCTTGTAGGAGTGTATGGAGCGGAGCAGAGCAGTAGCAGGAGGGATTGCCCCATTCAGAGAAGCAGTCTGGAGTTGACATGGAGACGGGGCGGGGCTTTTCCTCCGATTCTGAGTGGTGTCCAGTGATATTTAATGAAGAGCCAATTGAGAGCCGTAAGAGCCGGCTCTTTAATGGGAGCCGATTCAGAAGAGCCGATTCTCCGAGAAGAGCCAGAATTCCCATCACTACTGTGAAGCTAAAGCTGGCCACTAACGGTCCAATTTCTAGTGAAAAATCATTCGAGCGATCAGAAATTCTGATCGGATTGGTTGTAAATAATCTCCATTGGTGGACACAATCGATTATGAACGAGTGAAAAAATGTCGCCTGAATGAATTTTCGTCGAACGAAAATTTGGATTTTCTTGGTGGTCGTGATAGATAGAAAGCAAAGATTGGTTAGTTGATGGTGTAGTGAACGATTTTTCGTCCTATCAGAATTTCTGATCGCTCGAACGATTTTTCGCTAGAAATTGGACCGTTAGTGGCCAGCTTAAGAGAAGCAGCATTTCTCTCTGCAGAACATCTCTCCTGTTCCCGCCTGCTGAAAACTGTTACATTGTATCAGCCCACACGCAGCCAGCTCCCTGTAACCTGACACCCTGTACTGTTACATTGTATCAGCCCACACGCAGCCAGCTCCCTGTAACCTGACACCCTGTACTGTTATATTGTATCAGCCCACACGCAGCCAGCTCCCTGTAACCTGACACCATGTACTATTACATTGTATCAGCCCACACCCAGCCAGCTCCCTGTAACCTGACACCCATGGCTGAACAAGTGTTCCCTCTGAGCCAAGCTGAAAACACTGAGGATCAGCAAAAGCCTGACACTCTGCTGCAAGAGGAAAATGCAGATATAATGACAGAAGCAAGTGTCAGACCTAAACGTATAACCAAACTTTCTTGGAAATCTAAAGAAAACTTTGAAGTTACAATGGAGGAGTTCTCAGTTGATCTAACACACCTCTGGGAGAGGACTGTGCATTACATGGGCCTGATTCACAAAGCGGTGCTAACAGTTAGCACCCTGGTGAAAAGCCCTTTATCATGCCTAAACTCAGTTTAGGCATGATGGGCTCGATTCACAAAGCGGTGATAACCCAGTTATCACGCCTAAAAGACTTTAGGCGTGATAACCTTTTCACCACTGAGTTATCACCGCTTTTTCCTGCTCTTCGCGCGAAGTTACCGCGCGTACGCGCGTGAGAGCGCGCGCAAAGTCCCATAGGGTTTAATGGGAGCTTCGCGCGAAGCGTCGGGTGCTGCGCGCGCACTTACGCGCGTACGCGCGGTAACTTCGCGCGAGTTTCTTCTTATCACGCCTAAACTGAGTTTAGGCGTGATAAGGGCCTTTTCACCAGCGTGCAAACACTTTGCACCGCTTTGTGAATCAAGCCCGATAAGTTTAGGTGTGATAAGTTTAGGTGTGATAAGTTTAGGCATGATAAGTTTAGGTGTGATAAGTTTAGGTGTGATAAATTTAAGCGCCAACTGCGTTAGCACCGCTGTGCACAGCTGATCAAAAGTTTTACGCTAGCAAAGACTGGTGCACTTCGTATAAAGTTTAATGGCGCTGCTTTGCGTGCGGGACTTTGCAAGCGATCTAAACTTATCTAAACTTAGCATGCCTAAACTTATCACACCTAAACTGGCTTTTCACCAGAGTGGTGCAATGGTTATCATGCCTAGGGCCTGATTCACAAAGCGGTGCTAACAGTTAGCACGCTGGTGAAAAGCCCTTTATCACGCCTAAACTCAGTTTAGGCATGATAAGTTTAGGTGTGATAAGTTTAGGTGTGATAAGTTTAGGCATGATAAGTTTAGGTGTGATAAGTTTAGGCATGCTAAGTTTAGATAAGTTTAGATCGCTTGCAAAGTCCCGCACGCAAAGCAGCACCATTAAACTTTATACGAAGTGCACCAGACTTTGCTAGCGTAAAACTTTTGATCAGCTGTGCACTGCGGTGCTAACGCAGTTGGCGCTTAAACTTATCATGCCTAAACTTATCACACCTAAACTTATCATGCCTAAACTTATCACACCTAAACTTATCACACCTAAACTTATCATGCCTAAACTGAGTTTAGGCATGATAAAGGGCTTTTCACCAGGGTGCTAACTGTTAGCACCGCTTTGTGAATCAGGCCCGATAAGTTTAAGCACCAACTGCGTTAGCACCGCAGTGCACAGCTGATCAAAAGTTTTGCGCTAGCAAAGTCTGGTGCACTTCGCATAGAGTTTAATGGCGCTGCTTTGCGTTCGGGACTTTGCACGCTATCTACACTTATCTAAACTTAGGCCTCGATTCACCAAGCGGTGATAACTCAGTTATCACGCCTAAAGGACTTTAGGCGTGATGACCTTTTCACCACTGAGTTATCACCGCTTTTTCCTGCTCTTCGCGCGAAGTTACCACGCGAACGCGCGTACGCGCGTGAGAGCGCGCGCGCAAAGTCCCATAGGGTTTAATGGGAGCTTCGCGCGAAGCGTCGGGTGCTGCGCGCGCACTTACGCGCGTACGCGCGGTAACTTCGCGCGAAGCCCTTCTTATCATGCCTAAACTGAGTTTAGGCGTGATAAGGGCCTTTTCACCACGGTGCTAACACTTTGCACCGCTTGGTGAATCGAGCCCCTAGCATGCCTAAACTTATCACACCTAAACTTATCACACCTAAACTTATCACGCCTAAACTTGCTTTTCACCAGCGTGGTGCAATGGTTATCATTCCTAAAGAGCCTGATTCACCAAGCGGTGCAAAGTGTTTGCACGCTGGTGAAAAGGCCCTTATCACGCCTAAACTCACTTTAGGCATGATAAGAAGAAACTCGCGCGAAGTTACCGCGCGTACGCGCGTAAGAGCGCGCGCAGCACCAGACGCTTCGCGCGAAGCTCCCATTAAGCCCTATGGGACTTTGCGCGCGCTCTCACGCGCGTACGCGCGGTAACTTCGCGCGAAGAGCAGGAAAAAGCGGTGATAACTCAGTGGTGAAAAGGTTATCACGCCTAAAGTCTTTTAGGCATGATAACTGGGTTATCACCGCTTTGTGAATCAGGCCCCAAGTCTCTAACTGGGTTAGCACCGCTTTGTGAATCGAGCCCCTAAAGTCTCTAACTGGGTTAGCACCGCTTTGTGAATCGAGCCCCATGTCTGAAGTCACACAGCCTAGCCAGAGAGTACTACAACTAGAGGGTGCTCTCTTACACTTCAGGGGCTCGATTCACAAAGCGGTGCTAACTCAGTTAGAGACTTTGGCCTCGATTCACCAAGCGGTGATAACTCAGTTATCACGCCTAAAGGACTTTAGGCGTGATGACCTTTTCACCACTGAGTTATCACCGCTTTTTCCTGCTCTTCGCGCGAAGTTACCGCGCGAACGCGCGTTCGCGCGCGCAAAGTCCCATAGGGTTTAATGGGAGCTTCGCGCGAAGCGTCGGGTGCTGCGCGCGCACTTACGCGCGTACGCGCGGTAACTTCGCGCGAAGCCCTTCTTATCATGCCTAAACTGAGTTTAGGCGTGATAAGGGCCTTTTCACCACGGTGCTAACACTTTGCACCGCTTGGTGAATCGAGCCCCAGGTGTGATAAGTTTAGGCATGCTGGGCTCGATTCACAAAGCGGTGATAACTCAGTTATCACGCCTAAAAGACTTTAGGCGTGATAACCTTTTCACCACTGAGTTATCACCACTTTTTCCTGCTCTTCGCGTGAAGTTACCGCGCGTACGCGCGTGAGAGCGCGCGCAAAGTCCCATAGGGCTTAATGGGAGCTTCGCGCGAAGCGTCGGGTGCTGCGCGCGCGCGCACGTACGTACGCACGCACGTACGCACGCACGGTAACTTCGCGCGAGTTTCTTCTTATCATGCCTAAAGTGAGTTTAGGCGTGATAAGGGCCTTTTCACCAGCGTGCAAACACTTTGCACCGCTTGGTGAATCAGGCTCGCTAAGTTTAAATAAGTGTAGATAGCGTGCAAAGTCCCGCACGCAAAGCAGCGCCATTAAACTCTATGCGAAGTGCACCAGACTTTGCTAGCGCAAAACTTTTGATTAGCTGTGCACTGCGGTGCTAACGCAGTTGGGGCTTGATTCACAAAGCGGTGCAAAGTGTTTGCACGCCAGTGAAAAGCCCCTTATCACGCCTAAACTCACTTTAGGCGTGATAAGAAGAAACTCGCGCGAAGTTACCGCGCGTACGCGCGTAAGTGCGCGCGCAGCACCCGACGCTTCGCGCGAAGCTCCCATTAAACCCTATAGGACTTTGCGCGCGCTCTCACGCGCGTACGCGCGAACGCACGTACGCGCGGTAACTTCGCGCGAAGAGCAGGAAAAAGCGGTGATAACTCAGTGGTGAAAAGGTCATCACGCCTAAAGTCTTTTAGGCGTGATAACTGGGTTATCACCGGTTTGTGAATCGAGCCCTTGGTGCTTAAACTTATCATGCCTAAACTTATCACACCTAAACTTATCATGCCTAAACTTATCACACCTAGGGCTCGATTCACAAAGCGGTGATAACCCAGTTATCACGCCTAAAAGACTTTAGGCGTGATAACCTTTTCACCACTGAGTTATCACCGCTTTTTCCTGCTCTTCGCGCGAAGTTACCGCGCGTACGCGCGTTCGCGCGTACGCACGTGAGAGCGCGCGCAAAGTCCCATAGGGCTTAATGGGAGCTTCGCGCGAAGCGTCTGGTGCTGCGCGCGCGCGTACGCGCGGTAACTTCGCGCGAGTTTCTTCTTATCATGCCTAAAGTGAGTTTAGGCGTGATAAGGGCCTTTTCACCAGCGTGCAAACACTTTGCACCGCTTGGTGAATCAGGCTCCTAAACTTATCATGCCTAAACTGAGTTTAGGCATGATAAAGGGCTTTTCACCAGCGTGCTAACTGTTAGCACCGCTTTGTGAATCAGGCCCCAAGTCTGCATATGAAAGTTATCAGAGGCTCTGCACTAAGTACATGTTATTCCTAAGGAGCACAAACACAGAAGAATCTTTAGAAGACAGGGGCGTTCCTAGGGTCCTTGGAGATCGGGGGCACCTGTGGGCACAAGGCGAGGGGCAAAAAATGGGCATGGCCATACAGTGGGTGGGCGTGGCCATGGGTGGGGTCAAATTTACATGAACTTAGCATTGGTGTAAGCTA
Source organism: Hyperolius riggenbachi (assembly GCF_040937935.1). Taxonomy (NCBI): domain Eukaryota; kingdom Metazoa; phylum Chordata; class Amphibia; order Anura; family Hyperoliidae; genus Hyperolius; species Hyperolius riggenbachi. The sequence continues at coordinate 27,538,499 of NC_090646.1, read as the reverse complement.
CAGATAACAGGCCTGCCGATCAAAATATTGGATGGTGCCCCATGTCCTTTAGTTAGATAATTTACAATCAGTATAGGCATAGATCAAAGATGTATATGCACATACAATTTTAATTGGTCAATCACTGACCAATTTTCCCACCCCCATGCAGTAAGTGGGCCAACAGACAATGAATTTGATGAATAGAGCTAAAATTGGCTAATCAAAATTGTATGTGTGTACCAGGCTTTACAGCTAATACTGAAAGTAGCAGGGATCAGCACACACTGCAGCTAGTTTACTATCAGTACAGGCACAGAGTAACAGCTTATACTGTACATACTGGAGGCAACAGAGATCAGTACACACTGCAGCTAGTTTACTATCAGTACAGGCACAGAGTAACAGCTTATACTGTACTAACTGGAGGCAGCAAAGATCAGCACACACTGCAACTAGTTTACTATCAGTACAGGCACAGAGTAACAGCGTATACAGTACATACTGGAGGTAGCAAAGATCAGCACACATTGCAGCTACTTTACTATCAGTACAGGCACAGAGTAACAGCTTATACTGTACATACTGGAGGCAGCAGAGATCAGTACACACTGCAGCTAGTTTACTATCAGTACAGGCATAGAGTAACAGCTTATACAGTACATACTGGAGGTAGCAAAGATCAGCACACACTGCAGCTAGTTTACTATCAGTACAGGCACAGAGTAACAGCTTATACTGTACATACTGGAGGTAGCAAAGATCAGCACACACTGCAGCTAGTTTACTATCAGTACAGGCACAGAGTAACAGCTTATACAGTACATACTGGAGGCAGCAGAGATCAGTACACACTGCAGCTAGTTTACTATCAGTACAGGCACAGAGTAACAGCTTATACGGTACATATTGGAGGTAGCAAAGATCAGCACACACTGCAGCTAGTTTACTATCAGTACAGGCACAGAGTAACAGCTTATACTGTACATACTGGAGGTAGCAGAGATCATCACACACTGCAGCTAGTTTACTATCAGTACAGGCACAGAGTAACGGCTTATACTGTACATACTGGAGGCATCAGAGATCAGCACACACTGCAGCTAGATTACTATCAGTACAGGCACAGAGTAACAGCTTATACTGTACATACTGGAGGCATCAGAGATCAGCACACACTGCAGCTAGATTACTATCAGTACAGGCACAGAGTAACAGCTTATACTGTACATACTGGAGGCAACAGAGCTCAGTACACACTGCAGCTAGTTTACTATCAGTACAGGCACAGAGTAACAGCTTATACTGTACTAACTGGAGGCAGCAAAGATCAGCACACACTGCAACTAGTTTACTATCAGTACAGGCACAGAGTAACAGCGTATACAGTACATACTGGAGGTAGCAAAGATCAGCACACATTGCAGCTACTTTACTATCAGTACAGGCACAGAGTAACAGCTTATACTGTACATACTGGAGGCAGCAGAGATCAGTACACACTGCAGCTAGTTTACTATCAGTACAGGCATAGAGTAACAGCTTATACAGTACATACTGGAGGTAGCAAAGATCAGCACACACTGCAGCTAGTTTACTATCAGTACAGGCACAGCGTAACAGCTTATACTGTACATACTGGAGGTAGCAAAGATCAGCACACACTGCAGCTAGTTTACTATCAGTACAGGCACAGAGTAACAGCTTATACAGTACATACTGGAGGCAGCAGAGATCAGTACACACTGCAGCTAGTTTACTATCAGTACAGGCACAGAGTAACAGCTTATACTGTACATACTGGAGGTAGCAGAGATCATCACACACTGCAGCTAGTTTACTATCAGTACAGGCACAGAGTAACGGCTTATACTGTACATACTGGAGGCATCAGAGATCAGCACACACTGCAGCTAGATTACTATCAGTACAGGCACAGAGTAACAGCTTATACTGTACATACTGGAGGCATCAGAGATCAGCACACACTGCAGCTAGATTACTATCAGTACAGGCACAGAGTAACAGCATATACTGTACATACTGGAGGCAGCAGAGATCAGTACACACTGCAGCTAGATTACGATCAGTACAGGCACAGAGTAACAGCATATACTGTACATACTGGATGCAGCAGAGATCAGCACACACTGCAGCTAGTTTATTATCAGTACATGCACAGAGTAACAGCATATACTGTACATACCGAAGGTAGCAGAGATCAGCACACACTGCAGCTAGTTTATTATCAGTACATGCACAGAGTAACAGCTTATACTGTACATACCGAAGGTAGCAGAGATCAGTACACACTGCAGCTAGTTTATTATCAGTGCATGCACAGAGTAACAGCATATACTGTACATACTGGAGGCAGCAGAGATCAGTACACACTGCAGCTAGATTACGATCAGTACAGGCACAGAGTAACAGCATATACTGTACATACTGGATGCAGCAGAGATCAGCACACACTGCAGCTAGTTTATTATCAGTACATGCACAGAGTAACAGCATATACTGTACATACCGAAGGTAGCAGAGATCAGCACACACTGCAGCTAGTTTATTATCAGTACATGCACAGAGTAACAGCTTATACTGTACATACCGAAGGTAGCAGAGATCAGTACACACTGCAGCTAGTTTATTATCAGTGCAGGCACAGAGTAACAGCATATACTGTACATACCGAAGGTAGCAGAGATCAGACACACACAGAGGACAGGGCACAGATAGACACACGCACACAGGATGATGGGGGGGAGGGCACACACACTAGGGCACAGATAGAGGTAAAGAACAAACACAGGATGGGACACAGAGGCATACACACACAGGCACAGATAAAAGCACACAACAAATACGCACAGTTTCCATACTACCCCAATTTACTCTCTCTCTCTCTCTCTCTCTCTCTCTCTCTCTCCTCTGCCCGCACACACACTGTTCGCAGCACAGCATACACCAGAGGGAGGGGGGAGAAAGGGGGACCCGGGGGAGGGAGAGAGAAAGAGAGGGGAGAACATCAGAAAGAAAGCAAGACGGACTGAATGCCAGAGGGAGTGCACTACCTCCTTCTCCATGCAGTCTTCAAGACGCTGCTTACTAGCTGCCGCTGCATCCTCCTGGCTGGCTCTAGTCTGTAGTCTGTGTTCTCCCCCTCTTCAGTCTGCAGCTTTTGCTCCGTCCTTGCTGGGCTCCTCCTGGGCACAATGTAGGCTGCAGAGATGCATCCTCCCCACCTCCACACAGACTGCTCCATCGATGCATGATGTGCCATGGTGCCCGCAGCCCTCCTCTCAGTGAATTTGTGTTGGCTGCACGCTCCTGCTCCCCATCAGCTCCTCCAGCAATACCTAACCGCGCCGCATTTAAAAGTTTCTGAGAGGCAGAGCTTCAGCGTGGCAGAGTGACGGAAGTGACAGGGAGAGGGGGCAGAGCGGAATGGCGCTATAGTACTGGCCACTCGGGAGGCAGGGAGCAAGGCTGAGGGAGGTCGACTCACCATATTGAGGTGGAAAAGTGCCAATGGCATTGGCACCTGCAGTGTGAGGCGGGCTGTGGCTGTACAGCAAGACGAGCTGGCGGCATGCAGGGGTCAGCGGGTGCCGGGCAGGCAAATTCCGTCTCCACTACACATGCAGGGGGTGGAGTTACTTGCGCTGACACGCTCACTCCAGCCTCCTGCCTCTCACACACGCTTGCAGAGTCCTGATTGGACAGCGTGAAGCCCGTGGGTGCACTGCTGGCCACAAGTTCCGCCCACAACATGGCGGCCGCCGTGTCGAGCGAACGGCGGCCGCGCTGGCCAATATATTGGGGGCACTCACGCTGGGCACCCCAAAGGCATATCCGTGGCACGGGCCACGGTTATATGACCCTAGCGACGCCCCTGTTAGAAGAACTAAAAAGGTTTGACCATCTGAACCAGGAGAGAAATATAAAGGTGTCTGAAACTAAAGCTAATGTAGAAGCAAGAATTACACAATTACAAGAAACTGCATCTCATCGCTCCACATCTACTAGACACACTAAGAGATCTTCAAGATCATCCCACTCAAGAAGTTCCACCCTTAGTGAACTTGTAAGGGCTCGTGCAGAGGTAGAGGCTGCCAAGGTGCGAGCTGCCTTCGCTGACAAGAAAGCAGAAATGGTGGCAGAAATGGTAGAAGCTGCCCGCAAGAAAGCAGAAATGGAGGCAGAAGCTGCCCGCAAGAAAGTTGAAATTGAAGCTCTAGAAAGAAAATGTGAGCAAGCTACTGCAGAAGCAAAATTAAGAGTTTTAGAACAAGCTGTTGAAAGGGATTTAGACAGTGTCAGCATGGCAAATTCAGAAGATCCCATGGAGCGAACAAAGAACTATGTCCTCAACCAGAACAGCAATCTCTCTGCACCCTTTGATGCTCCTGATGACATGGACACTCCTTTAGGACATCAGCCACCTGAACATATTGTGTCCAAGCAAGACCTTAAACCTTCTGGTCCTTCTGCACATCAAGATGGGCCCTCAAGCCGTATCTTGCCTCACAATGCTCAGACTACTAAGTATCCGGCTGACAACCCAGGGACCAGCATCCAAGCCAAGCTACAATCACCTCTTCATGTTACTGATATGCTTCCTGACAACAACAATACTTCTGAATCACATCCTGCCATAGCAATGGACTTTCATCCTGTTCCTGGCTTAAACCTCCATGCAAATCCATACTTCCCTAGGTCACCATGTGCTGATGTGTCAGACCTAGCTAGATACATGGTTCACCGTGAGCTCACAAGCACTGGCCTCACAAGCTTCGATGACCACCCTGAAAATTATAGAGGATGGAAGTCTACCTTTAATTCTGCAATAAACGACCTGGGAATACCTCCTGGTGAAGAATTTGACATGTTAATAAAGTGGCTAGGAACGCAGTCAAGAGAACGTGTGAAGCGACTGAAAGCTGTTCATGTTGATAATCCATCTGCAGGCCTACACGCAGCTTGGGAACGCCTAGACCAGAGTTATGGTAGTCCGGAAGCTGTAGAAGATGCTCTGCTTAAAAGGTTGAAAGACTTTCCCAAGATATCTGGTAAGGATAATCAGAAATTTCAGGAACTGAGTGATCTTTTGCTTGAACTACAGCTTGCTAAGGCAGATCCTCACCTCCCAGGCCTTAGCTATCTTGACACTGCCCATGGTGTGAATCCAATTGCTGCAAAACTGCCATATGGAATACAGGAGAAGTGGGCAACCATGGGTTCAAAGTACAAGAAAGAGAAAAAGGTTTCTTTCCCACCATTCTTCTACTTCTGTGACTTCATCAAGAACATTGCAGAAACCAAGAATGATCCAAGCTTCTTTTTCAATGAGTCAAACATCTCGGGTTCAAATTTCGCTAAAGACAAATTTGCTTTGAATAAACCCAGAAGTCACAGGGGTGCTGTGTCAGTTAAAAAGACTAATGTGCTACCTGATCCTGCTGATAACCCTGAAAGGGGCAGACAAGGAGATAAAACAGATAATCCCAATCGCCAATGTCCAATTCATAAGAAACCACATGCTCTTAAGAACTGCCATGGGTTCCGGAAAAAGCCATTGCAAGAACGCAGAGAAATTTTAAAGAAACTTGGGATTTGCTTTAAGTGCTGTGCTTCAACAGAACATCTTGCAAAAGACTGTAAGGCTGAAATCAAATGCAAAGATTGTGGAAGCAACACCCATGTACAAGCGCTCCATCCACTTCAGCATACCTCTTCTTCTGCAGATTCTGATCCTGCCACAAACCATGGCGGGGAGAATGCAAACCAGACAGCAGACTCTACTTTAATTTCCTCTACATGCACTGAGGTTTGTGGAGAAGATCTTTGTGACAGGTCTTGTGCAAAGATATGCCTAGTCAGAGTGTATCCCAAGGGACAGCCTGAAAGAGCCATGAAACTATATACAACTAGCCGACCCGCGGCGTAGCATACGCCGCATAAGAGGGTAGAGGGCAGGAAGGGGGTATTGGGCACAGCGACGGGGAGGGCGGTTGGACCCCCCCTCAACTGGGTCCCCCATGTGCACTCCCCCCCTCCCTCATCTGGGTCCCCCATGTGCACTCCCCCCCCATCTGGGTCCCCCATGTGCACTCCCCCCCCTCATCTGGGTCCCCCATGTGCACTCCCCCCCCCTCCCTCATCTGGGTCCCCCATGTGCACTCCCCCCCTCCCTCATCTGGGTCCCCCATGTGCACTCCCCCCCCATCTGGGTCCCCCATGTGCACTCCCCCCCTCCCTCATCTGGGTCCCCCATGTGCACTCCCCCCCTCATCTGGGTCCCCCATGTGCGCTCCCCCTCCTGCTTAAGCACAGGAGCAGCCGCCACTATTAGTAAGAGGCAGCGGGCGGGGATGCCTCACCTCTTCCGCGTTCCATCGTGCGTTCCACTGTCACTTCCTGCAATGCCACCCACTGTATTGGTGTAATTTGCCTTTTTAAAACAGAAGGAAATCTGCAATAATTCAGCTATAAGTGAACATTTGTGGTTACCCACAATGCACTGCTACTAAATAGGCAAATAATTCCTTTTCACCCTTAGTAAGCCAAGCAAGCATCCAGCTCCACTGCTGTATAGCAAGACTATGGGCTCGATTCACAAAGCGGTGCAAAGTGTTAGCACCATGGTGAAAAGGCCCTTATCACGCCTAAAGTCACTTTAGGCATGATAAGAAGAAACTCGCGCGAAGTTGCCGCGCGTACGCGCGTACGCGCGTAAGTGCGCGCGCAACTCCCGCCGCTTCGCGCGAAGCTCCCATTAAGCCCTATGGGACTTTGCGCGCGCGAACGCGCTTACGCGCGGTAACTTCGCGCGAAGAGCAGGAAAAATCGGTGATAACTCAGTGGTGAAAAGGTCATCACGCCTAAAGTCTTTTAGGCGTGATAACTGGGTTATCACCGCTTTGTGAATCGAGGCCCATAGCTTTTAATTTTACACAGCCATATCAAACCCACATGTGACAGCCTGTTTCAGACTTTTGGTCCTCATCAGTACTTGGCATGGATTGATATGGCTGTGATAGGGATAGGGCTTGGACCAGTACAACAGAGTAACCAAGCAGCTCAGGGTGACCAAAACCACTCGGAATGTATGGGGGGATAAAAGGGACCAAAAAGACCTCCTACTAAAAAAAGCAAAGCTTGGTGTAATTTGCCTTCCTAAAACAGAAGGAAATCTGCAATAATTCAGCTATAAGGGAACATTTGTGATTACTCACAATGCACCGCTACTAAATATGCAAATTATTCCTTTTCACCCTTGGTAAGTTAAGCAAGCCTATAGCTTTAAGTTTGACACAGTCATATTAAACCCACATGTGACAGCCTATTTCAGCTGTTTCAGAGTAACCAAGCAGCTCAGGGTGACCCAAACTACTAAGAATGTATAAGAGGATAAAAGAGACCAAAAAGCCCTCCTACTAAAAAAAAGCAAAGCTTGGTGTAATTTTCCTTCTTAAAACAGAAGCAAATCTGCAATAATTCAGCTATAAGTGAACATTTGTGGTTACCCACAATGCACTGCTACTGAATATGCAAATTATCCCTCTTTGCCCTTGGTTTGATATGACACTACTTCTTCTTCTTGCTCGGACCAGCCCCTTCTTCTTGCTTGGACCGGCCCTGGGGGCAGGGCGCTACTTCTTCTTCTTGCTTGAAGGTTGAGGCACTTACTCTATTATATATATAGATTCTGGATGATCAGAGCAATCACTCACTTGCTAAGTCACAATTATTTGATTACTTCAGAGTTAAAGGAGATTCCCTGCCATACAGACTTGGCACATGTGGAGGTGTTTCAGAAGTGACAGGGAGAAGAGCTAATTGATTCATGATAGCTTCTCTTGATGGTACTATAGAACTGCCACTGCCTACCCTTGCTGAATGCAACCAGATTCCTTCCCACAGAGAAGAGATCCCTACACCTGAAGCTGCCTTTCACCATGCACATTTAAGAGCTGTCGCCAAACACTTACCACCACTTGATGAAAAGGCAGAAATTCTTCTTTTGCTCGGCAGAGACATTCTAAGGGTGCATAAAGCACGCCAGCAAATAAATGGTTCCCATGATGCTCCGTATGCCCAGCACCTTGATCTTGGCTGGGTTATCATTGGAAATGTGTGTGTAAACAGAACGAAAAGAGCTACCAACATTTCTTCTTGCAAAACTTACATTTTACCTAATGGGCGCAAAACTCTTTTCGAACCATGTCCTTATCATTACAGTGTTAAGGAGAGATTCAACATCACCAGTGACAGTAAACCCATCTTCCATCACCAGGAAGATTGCTTTGGTGACACAGTGTTCATTACAACTAGTAATGATGAAAAACCAGCACTTGCCATTGAAGACAAAGGGCCTGATTCACAAAGCGGTGATAACTCAGTTATCACACCTAAAAGACTTTAGGCATGATAACCTTTGCACCACACTGGTGAAAAGCCAGTTTAGGCGTGATAAGTTTAGGGGCCTGATTCACAAAGCGGTGCTAACAGTTAGCACGCTGGTGAAAAGCCCTTTATCATGCCTAAACTCAGTTTAGGCATGATAAGTTTAGGTGTAATAAGTTTAGGTGTGATAAGTTTAGGCATGATAAGTTTAGGTGTGATAAGTTTAGGCATGATAAGTTTAAGCACCAACTGCGTTAGCACCGCAGTGCACAGCTGATCAAAAGTTTTGCGCTAGCAAAGTCTGGTGCACTTCGCATAGAGTTTAATGGCGCTGCTTTGCGTGCGGCACTTTGCACGCTATCTACACTTATCTAAACTTAGCATGCCTAAACTTATCACACCTAAACTTATCACACCTAAACTTATCACACCTAAACTGGCTTTTCACCAGTGTGGTGCAAAGGTTATCATGCCTAAAGTCTTTTAGGCGTGATAACTGAGTTATCACCGCTTTGTGAATCAGGCCCCAGGTGTGATAAGTTTAGGGGCTCGATTCACAAAGCGGTGCTAACCCAGTTAGAGACTTTAGGCATGATAACCATTGCACCACTCTGGTGAAAAGCCAGTTTAGGTGTGATAAGTTTAGGCTTGCTAAGTTTAGATAAGTGTAGATAGCGTGCAAAGTCCCGCAAGCAAAGCAGCGCCATTAAACTCTATGCGAAGTGCACCAGACTTTGCTAGCGCAAAACTTTTGATCAGCTGTGCACTGCGGTGCTAACGCAGTTAGTGCTTAAACTTATCGGGCCTGATTCACCAAGCGGTGATAACTCAGTTATCACGCCTAAAGGACTTTAGGCGTGATGACCTTTTCACCACTGAGTTATCACCGCTTTTTCCTGCTCTTCGCGCGAAGTTACCGCGCGAACGCGCGTTCGCGCGTACGCGCATGAGAGCGCGCGCAAAGTCCCATAGGGTTTAATGGGAGCTTCGCGCGAAGCGTCGGGTGCTGCGCGCGCTCTTACGCGCGTACGCGCGGTAACTTCGCGCGAAGCCCTTCTTATCATGCCTAAACTGAGTTTAGGCGTGATAAGGGCCTTTTCACCACGGTGCTAACACTTTGCACCGCTTTGTGAATCGAGCCCATCATGCCTAAACTTATCACACCTAAACTTATCATGCCTAAACTTATCACACCTAAACTGGCTTTTCACCAGAGTGGTGCAATGGTTATCATGCCTAAAGTCTCTAACTGGGTTAGCACCGCTTTGTGAATCGAGCCCCTAAACTTATCACACCTGGGGCCTGATTCACAAAGCGGTGCTAACAGTTAGCACCCTGGTGAAAAGCCCTTTATCATGCCTAAACTCAGTTTAGGCATGATAAGTTTAGGTGTGATAAGTTTGGGTGTGATAAGTTTAGGCATGATAAGTTTAGGTGTGATAAGTTTAGGCATGATAAGTTTAAGCGCCAACTGCGTTAGCACCACAGTGCACAACTGATCAAAAGTTTTACGCTAGCAAAGTCTGGTGCACTTCGTATAAAGTTTAATGGTGCTGCTTTGCGTGCGGGACTTTGCAAGCGATCTAAACTTATCTAAACTTAGCATGCCTAAACTTATCACACCTAAACTTATCATGCCTAAACTTATCACACCTAAACTGGCTTTTCACCAGAGTGGTGCAATGGTTATCATGCCTAAAGTCTCTAACTGGGTTAGCACCGCTTTGTGAATCAAGCCCCTAAACTTATCATGCCTAAACTGAGTTTAGGCATGATAAAGGGCTTTTCACCAGGGTGCTAACTGTTAGCACCGCTTTGTGAATCAGGCCCCTAGAGAGAGACTGCCAAACAACCATCAGCGAGCAGTATCCAGATTTGCTTCATTAAAACGTTCCTTTGAGAAGAAACCAGAGATGAAGAAACATTTTGTATCCTTTATGCAGAAGGTTTTAGAAAATGATCACGCTGAACCCGCTCCACCATTGAAGGAGGGAGAAGAATGCTGGTATCTTCCATCCTTTGGTGTGTACCACCCCCGCAAACCTAGTCAAATTAGAGTAGTATTTGACTCGAGTGCTCAATATGAAGGAGTCAGTTTGAACAATGTTCTTCTTACTGGGCCCAACTTGAACAACAGCCTTATAGGAGTGCTAATCCGATTCAGACAAGAGCCTATAGCAGTAATGGCTGACATCCAACAAATGTTTCACTGCTTCATTGTCCGTGAGCAGGACAGGAATTACCTTAGATTCCTATGGCACAGAAACAATGACTTAAATGACAAGGTCATAGACTACTGCATGAAGGTGCATGTATTCGGGAACAGTCCTTCACCTTCAGTAGCAATCTACGGACTGAGAAGAACTGCCCAAGAAGATGAACAAGAGTATGAAACTGATGCTCGTCATTTTGTGGAGAAAAACTTCTATGTGGATGATGGACTTAAATCCCTTCCTATAGAGGAAGAAGCCATTGACCTTCTACAAAGAGTTCAAGAAATGTTGTCTGTGGCCAACCTTAGACTACACAAGATCATCTCCAACAGCAACAAGGTAATGAAGGCCTTCCACAAGGAGGACTATGCTATTAACCTAAAGAATCTTGACTTAGGGTCTGAAGACCTTCCCATGCAGCGCAGTCTTGGCTTGCTCTGGGATATCAAGCAAGATACATTTACCTTTCAAGTGTCAACCTGTGATAAGCTCTTTACCAAAAGGGAAGTCTTGTCAGTCGTCATCAGTATATACGACCCTTTGGGATTTGTAGCTCCAGTGACAATCCGAGGAAAGTTTCTGTTGAGACAACTCACTTTGGAGAAGGTAGACTGGGACACTCCACTACCTGATAATAAGCTGAAGGCATGGGAAACATGGAAGAATTCCTTAAAGGCACTACAAAGTCTCCAAATCCCATGCTGCTACACATCCATCTCCCTATCTTCTGCTAAAAGAAAAGAAATCCACATCTTTTCAGATGCATCTGTTGAGGCGATTGCAGCTGTAGCCTACCTTCGTCTTACTGGACTTGATTATAGACCTTCTGTGGGATTTCTCCTTGGTAAGACTAAGCTAACACCAAGGTCTGGACACACTGTTCCAAGGCTTGAACTCTGTGCAGCTGTGTTGGCTGTAGAAATGGCAGAAACCATAAAGAGTGAAATGGACACTGTGATTGACTCCTTTGACTTCTACACTGACAGCAAAGTTGTGCTCGGATACATACACAATTAAACCAGACGGTTCTATGTGTATGTCAGCAACAGAGTAGAACGCATCCAAAGGTTTTCCACACCACAACAATGGCACTACATTTCAACCAATCAGAACCCAGCAGATCATGGCACTAGAGCATTACCAGCAAATGAACTTGCAAAGTCAAACTGGCTGTTGTCCCCAGATTTCTTATATGATCAATCTGAGTCCAGCTCTACTGATGTTTTCAACTTAGTAGATTCTGAAGTTGACAAGGAAATCAGACCTGAAAGTATCATTCTTTATACTACCATACATCAGAAGAAAACACTTGGATCACACCGCTTCCAGCGATTCTCCACATGGTCATCTCTAACCCGTGTCATTGCACGCCTGAGACATATTGTTTGCTGCTTCAAGGGTAATTCTGGAATGCCACTCGAGTGCCGTGGTTGGCACATTTGTAAGAATCATCCCACCCTTGAAGAAATCTCTCATGCTGAAGAAATTATACTTCAATGTGTGCAACAGGAGAGCTACACAAAAGAGATCAACCTTATCATGGAAAACTGCAAGTTTCCCAAAAACAATCCTCTTCTAAAGTTAAATCCAATCATTGATGAACATGGGTTGTTACGTGTAGGAGGTCGGATTGGGAAAGCCAACCTTTCCAGCAAGGAGCAAAGTCCAGTCATTGTGCCTGGCAGTCACCATGTAGCTGTTCTTTTAGTTCGGCATTACCATGATCAAGTGAAGCACCAAGGCCGACAGTTCACTGAAGGTGTTGTCAGATCAGCAGGTTTGTGGATCACCGGCATGAAAAGATGCATTTTTTCAGTGCTTCACAAGTGTATTAAGTGTTGAAGGTTGAGAGGAACTCATCATCATCAGCAAATGGCTAATCTCCCGATAGACAGACTGAGCACTGACCCACCTTTTACCTATGTCGGAGTGGATGTCTTTGGCCCATGGTCAGTCTGTGCATGCAAGACCCGTGGTGGCATGGCTAACAATAAACGGTGGGCCGTACTGTTTACTTGTCTAAGTGTACGAGCTGTGCATATTGAGGTAATTGAGTCTATGGACTCCTCCTGTTTCATCAATGCTCTTCGAAGATTTTTCGCCATTAGAGGACCTGTCAGGCAACTCAGGTCTGACTGTGGAACGAACTTTGTTGGAGCCTACAAGGAACTGCAACTTGATAATTTTTTGAAAACCAGTGGATGTTCATGGGTTTTTAACCCCCCTCACTCTTCACACATGGGAGGTTCCTGGGAATGCATGATCGGAATTACAACGCAAATCTTAAATTCCATGTTGTTAGACTCAGGACGACTTACCCACGAGACATTGACTACTCTTCTAGCTGAAGTTTCCGCAATAATTAATGCAATACCACTAGTACCCGTGTCCTCAGATCCAGATTCTCCAACAATATTAACTCCTGCAACACTTCTCACTCAGAAGGTTGGCAACATCCCACTACCACCCGTGGACTTGGACTGCTCTAACATTCACAGACGTCAGTGGAAGCAGGTTCAACATCTGGCAAATGTATTCTAGAGCCGTTGGAGGAAGGAATATCTGCATACTCTTCAGAGCCGCCATAAATGGCAAGAGACTAAGCCAAATCTTCAAGAAGGAGACCTTGTGCTACTGAGAGATAAAGACGTTTCTCGCAATGACTGGCCAACTGGACTTATTGTCAAGGCCATTCCCAGCGAAGATGGGAAAGTTAGGAAGGTCGAAGTAAAGATTACCAAAGGAGGTACAACTAAAATCTTCTTCAGACCTGTTACTGAGGTGGTGTTGCTACTACCTCATGAAGAACACTCTTCAGGTCAAGGCAAGACTTGAAACTCCTGGAAACTGTTTATCCCTTGGATTACAATTGTGAGTCAGCTGAGGTTTGACATATTGTGGCCTCTCTGACTTGAAGATGGGTTGTATCACAATAACTTTGTCAAAAAAACCTACTGAGACTTCCTCAAGCAAAAGATTGCTATGTTTATTGTTGGTTGCTTTATGTTACAGGTTTCTGAGGACAAGTTTATTGAACTATGAACTTAACATTAGACTAATGTTGCTATAATATTAGTGAAATCTAAAGATTTCAGGCGGGGAGTGTTGTGTCCCACGTACATGGACTTGTGTTATGATGTTCAGCAGCTAAGTTTGCCTGTAGCTAGTTTGTTCCTCTCCCTTCCCTGTAGTTTTGTTCCACCCATGTAGCCACTCCTCCCATAGTCAGTATCTCTTCAGACAAGTATCTGTAAGCATGTGCTGCATCTTCTCTCTGTACCTGGTAAAGCTACTTCATTTTGACCTATGGAATTTGTCACTGTAAGATCTACACTGCAAGATTAAACCTCTTCAAGATCTTCATCTGTGTCGTCCATTGAGTCGCCTATCTGTGGATACTGCCCTTATGTAAGTTATTGCCATTCCACTGGGACTTGGGACAGTCTAGGGATCAGTAATTACATAGCCACAGCAGCTGAAACAGAATAATATGGCTGCCACAGATTGCAGCAGCTGCGCAGTCTGCCTAGACACGATTGCGGCTGCACAGCTCTAGGACCTCCTCCCGATGTATGCAGGCATATTTATGACACGGGGGAGGCCCTAGAGCTGCACAGCCGCAATTGCGCCTATGCGGACTGCACAGCCGCGGCAATCTGTGGCAGCCATATTGAGGGGGGAATGAGAACCCGACCCATTCGGAGGGGTTGGGACCCGACCGGGGCCGGTGTTACTGCGGGAGCCATGGCGGAATGAACGGGAGGGCGCGGATTGCGTCCTCCATGGATCTGGATTATGAAAAGGTATTTAACTTTTTTCACATGTCCACCATGTCCCCCGCAGGTCATACGCAGATACCATGTCCCCCGCAGGTCATACGCAGATACCATGTCCCCCGCAGGTCATACGCAGATACCATGTCCCCCGCAGGTCAAACGCAGATACCATGTCCCCCGCACGTCAAACGCAGACACCATGTCCCCCGCACGGCAAACGCAGACACCATGTCCCCCGCACGTCAAACGCAGACACCATGTCCCCCGCACGTCAAACGCAGACACCATGTCCCCCGCAGGTCATACGCAGACACCATGTCCCCCGCAGGTCATACGCAGACACCATATCCCCCGCAGGTCAAACGCAAACACCATGTCCCTCGCAGGTCATACACAGATACCATGTCCCCCGTAGGTCATAAGCAGATACCATGTCCCCCGCAGGTCATAAGCAGATACCATGTCCCCTGCAGGTCAAACGCAGATACCATGTCCCCCGCACATCATAGTTTAACCATTAATTGAGATGGAACTTGCTTTAATTTATTGATTCATGTGAAGTCTGTACCAGGGAGGGCAGGGGAACACAGAGGAGGGAAGGGGAACACACAGGAGTACAGAGGAACACAGAGGAGGGAAGGGGAACACACAGGAGTACAGAGGAACACACAGGAGGGCAGGGGAACACACAGGATGGCAGGGGAACACACAGGAGGGCAGGGGAACACACAGTAGTACAAGGGAACACAGAGGAGGGAAGGGGAACACACAGGAGGGCAGGTGAACACACAGGAGGGCAGTGAGAAAAGAGACAGGAGGGCAGGAGAACACACAGGAGGGCAGGAGAACACAGGAGGCAGGGAGCCAAGAGACAGGAGGGCAGGGGAACGTACAGGTGGCCAGAGGAATGCACAGGTGGCCAGGGGACCACAGATGGGCGGGGGAACACAGGAGACAAGCAGACAAGAGACAGGAGGGCAGGGGAACGCACAGGTGGCCAGGGGACAACAGATGGGCGGGGGAACACAGGAGACAAGCAGACAAGAGACAGGAGGGCAGGGGAATGCACAGGTGGCCAGGGGAACGCACAGGAGGAGAGGGGACCACAGATGGGCAGGGGACCACAGGAGATGAGCAGACAAGAGATGGGGCAGGGGAACATACAGGAGGGCAGTGGAACGTGCAGGTGGGCAGAGGAACGCACAGGAGGCCAGGGGAACGCACAGGAGGCCAGGGGAATGCACAGGAGGCCAGGGGAACGCACAGGAGGCCAGAGGAATGCACAGGAGGCCAGGGGAACACAGATGGGCAGGGGAAACACAGGAGGTAAGAAGACAAGAGACGGGGGCAGGGGAACGCACAGGTGACCAGGGAAACGCACAAGAGGGCAGTGGAACGTGCAGGTGGATAGAGGAACGCACAGGAGGGCAGGGGAACACACAGGTGGCCAGGGGAACAGACAGGTGGCCAGGGGAACAGGCAGGAGGGCAGGGAACAGGCAGGAGGGCAGGGGAACAGGCAGGACAGAGCAGCACTAACCCTCCAAAATCGTTGTTGTTGCAAGCAGCTGCAGCATCCCATCTTCCTTTCTGCTGGCCCGGGGCTCCAGTGAACTGCACCATAGAAGGCAGACCATGCCAGGCAGTTGTCTCCAGAGCCCCAGTTCCTTCCTTGCCTTCTTCCTGCTTCCTCTCTGGACTCTTCACAAAAGGGGCGGAGCTACACTGAGATGAGCCAGCCAGAGTCCCGCAGCACATGCAGTGATGATGATACAAGCATCATGAGATGGGGCTCTGAGTGCTGCGTGTATGTGCACAGGACAGGGGACTCAGCAAGAGGCCACAGTTTCTGTCTTGCAATTAGCATCTGGCGGCGGCTAGTCACGCTTGCGGGGGCGGAGCTAGAGGCGGCACCACGCACGAGGTAAACAGGGGGACATGGTATCTGTGTATGACCTGCGGGGGACATGGTATCTGTGTTTGACCTGCGGGGGACATGGTGTCTGCGTATGACCTGCGGGGGACATGGTATCTGCGTTTGACCTGCGAAGGACATGGTGTCTGCGTATGACCTGCAGGGGACATGATGTCTGCGTTTGACGTGCGGGGGACATGGTGTCTGCGTTTGACCTGCGAAGGACATGGTGTCTGCGTATGACCTGCAGGGGACATGGTGTCTGCGTTTGACGTGCGGGGGACATGGTATCTGCGTTTGACCTGCGAAGGACATGGTGTCTGCGTATGACCTGCAGGGGACATGGTGTCTGCGTTTGACGTGCGGGGGACATGGTGTCTGCGTTTGATGTGCAGGGGACATGGTTTGATAATTTTGGTCTTTTGTAGTTACCCCTCCTGTATAGATGGCAAAGTGAGTAGTTTTTTTTGTTTTGTTTTTGTTTGGTGATAGTCACTTGTTGGGTATAGGGTGATGGTTTTATGGTTTTTGTTGTCCTGTCTGGTTTTGAATGTTGTTTTGAATGAATATTCTTCTGCTCAGAGAGAGATATTTTTTGAATTAGTAATGATTAGAGAGCAAGTCTCTTTTTCTGATGATAAGCTTATGAGATATGGTTTCTTATGTAAATAGTATAATTAACAATACTTATGTATGGTTATATAACGTATATACTGATCATGTATGTTTTGTTTTTGTGATCTTTAGATCACAAATATCATTATTATTTTATTGTATTGAATATTTGTATATATTTTCCAATAAAAAAAAAATTACAAGTCCCAGACACACCACACACAGCACTACAAGCCCCAGACACACCACACACACAGCACTACAAGTCACAGACACACCACACACAGCACTACAAGTCCCAGACACACCATGTGCTGCTACGCAGTCAGATTAACATGTGAATTGTACCATTCCAATGCATTTAATTGTACTAGCCGACCCGCGGCGTAGCATACGCCGCATAAGAGGGTAGAGGGCAGGAAGGGGGTATTGGGCACAGCGACGGGGAGGGCGGTTGGACCCCCCCTCAACTGGGTCCCCCATGTGCACTCCCCCCCCTCCCTCATCTGGGTCCCCCATGTGCACTCCCCCCCCTCCCTCATCTGGGTCCCCCATGTGCACTCCCCCCCCCATCTGGGTCCCCCATGTGCACTCCCCCCCCTCCCTCATCTGGGTCCCCCCATGTGCACTCCCCCCCCTCATCTGGGTCCCCCATGTGCACTCCCCCCCCATCTGGGTCCCCCATGTGCGCTCCCCCTCCTGCTTAAGCACAGGAGCAGCCACCACTATTAGTCAGAGGCAGCGGGCGGGGATGCCTCACCTCTTCCGTGTTCCATCGTGCATTCCACTGTCGTCACTTCCTGCAATGCTGCACACTGTATTGGTGTAATTTGCCTTTTTAAAACAGAAGGAAATCTGTAATAATTTAGCTATAAGTGAACATTTGTGGTTACCCACAATGCACTGCTACTAAATAGGCCAATTATTCCTTTTCACCCTTAGTAAGCCAAGCAAGCATCCAGAACCACTGCTGTATAGCAAGACTATAGCTTTTAATTTTACACAGCCATATCAAACCCACATGTGACAGCCTGTTTCAGACTTTTGGTCCTCATCTGTACATGGCAAGGATTGATATGGCTGTATGAGATAGGGCTTGGACCAGTACAACAGAGTAACCAAGCAGCTCAGGCTGACCAAAACCACTCGGAATGTATAGAGGGATAAAAGGGACCAAAAAGACCCACAATGCACTGCTACTAAATATGCAAATTATTCCTTTTCACCCTTGGTAAGTTAAGCAAGCCTATAGCTTTAAGTTTGACACAGTCATATCAAACCCACATGTGACAGCCTATTTCAGCTGTTTGGGCCTCATCAGTACATAGCAGGGATAACAGAGTAACCAAGCAGCTCAGGGTGACCCAAACTACTAAGAATGTATAAGAGGATAAAAGAGACCAAAAAGCCCTCCTACTAAAAAAAGCAAAGCTTGGTGTAATTTTCCTTCTTAAAACAGAAGCAAATCTGCAATAATTCAGCTATAAGTGAACATTTGTGGTTACCCACAATGCACTGCTACTGAATATGCAAATTATCCCTCTTTGCCCTTGGTTTGATATGACACTACTTCTTCTTCTTGCTCGGACCAGCCCCTTCTTCTTGCTTCGACCAGCCCTGGGGGCAGGGCGCTACTTCTTCTTGCTTGAAGGTTGAGGCACTTACTCTATTATATATATAGATAGATATGTGGTTATATGCTCCATCTAGTGGTTGTTACTGGGAATGTTCTATGCTGTCACATATTCTGTCTGTCACGTGATGCCTATGACACTCTTTCCTTTCTTGGCTCCTCCCTGCTTGGGTGTTTTCCTTTTCCTGTCTCCATCTTGTTATTCTAGCCTGATGCAAACAGGCACACACTCACTGCTCTCCTAGCTAAGAAAGGCATCATCTTTTGACCACCTGTAACCTGTGTCCGTCTATACTGCTGCATCTGAATCTTCTCACAGAATAAAGCAAGTAATCAGATGAATCTGGTGTCCGGTGAGTTCAAATGTCTGATAAGGATTGTCCACGGTGATTTTATCTGCATATTCAGGCCAGGCATAGAGGTCTCTCATGGGATAGATTGCTATTTCAATGATCTGAGTCAGAATAGTCAAAAGATGGTGAAGATTTCTTCAGCTTCCTGTCTATGTAATGTGTGTGCTTAATCTGCAATCAAGCTCAGTGCCATCCACTTTCTTGTGAAGCACATGGTCACAGCAGAAGCTCAGTGCCATCCACTCTCTTGTGAAGCACATGGTCACAGCACAAGCTTACTGCAATCCAATGAATGTTTAAAACTGTTCCTCTGCAAACACCTTCTAAGCTGCTGTTCGTATTCTTAAAGAGACAGTACTATTTTTTGCAAAACTACATAAAATGTCTATACAAGGCTCTGAACACTCTTTTAGGGCTGAATCAAAGCAGATACGTCATGCCTCTGAACCGGCAGACGTACAGGGAGCAGATTCTGCAGATGATACTGAACTGGGTGCAAGACCCAAACGTACAATTAAACCAACACAGAAACTGAGAGAAAACTATGAAGTCACTAGAGAGGAGTTCTCCAGTAATCTGTCAGACCTCTGGGACAGAACCTCACATTGCATCCCTGCCTTGTCAGAGACTTTATAAATCGCCTGTTTGCTTCGTATGTACGCTATCAGCGGCTGTCTGCAAAATACTCAGCTTTCTTGCAGGACTATAATACAGAGGATTCTTTGGCAGAACTGGCCAGGACTGATGCACTAAACCAACAAAGGGATCTCTCAGTGCAAAATGCTAAGCTTAAGGCAGAACTCCGCATTTCTGAACTGCAGGAGACCAGATCTCACAGATCCAAATCATCCAAACACACTGCACTTTCTTCTAAATCCTCTCGTTCCAGAAGATCTACATTAAGCGACAAGTTAATAGAGGCCCGCGCTGATGCGGAAGCGAAAAAGGCGCAAACCCCCTTTATCAGAAAGGAAGCAGAGATAGAAGCAGAGATGAAAGCACAAATGAAGATTCTTCAGATGGAAAGGGAGGAAGCAGTTTCCCTAGCAAGGCTGAAAGTCCTTGAACCAGCAATGGGACAAAGTACTGATCCAGACTGCCTTATCCCAGTAGAACAAGAAGAGCCAGCAGAACGCACTAGTGAATATGTTCTAAAGCATACTGTCTGCAAGGATACAAGGTCATCTCTCTTACCTCCTCCTGACGACACTGTTCTAACTCCCAATGTAGAGACCTCTCAGCTTTATATGCCTGAGCCTCTTCAAGTCTACAACACAAGTACATCTACGCAGCAAACCACATCAGTTCATGCCAACCAAGTGACTTCCAGCGACAAGACGCATCTCAAGCCAAAGCCAGCACAAGCCTTAGAGACTACACCACAGTTAAACGCTCGTGCAACATCATTCTACCCTGGTAAACCTCACCTTACCTCACCAGAGCACTTTCACACCCAAGGGGTTTCACAAGTTACTTTGGCACCAAAGAGTGAGAGATCAGACATGAATGACTTTGCCAGATATATGGCACGCCGTGAGCTCATTACCACCAGCCTCTCAAGGTTCGACAACTGTCCAGAGAGCTACAGGGCCTGGAGATCAACCTTCAAGGCTATTATTGCTGATCTCAACCTTACTACTAAGGAAGAACTTGACTTGCTCATAAAGTGGCTGGGACCAGAATCTGGAGGTCGTGTTAAAAGACTCAGAACAGTACATGTTGACAACCCAAGTGCAGGTCTTGCTGCTGCATGGGCAAGACTTGAGCAAGCCTATGGTAGCTCTGAAGCCATAGAAATTTCTCTATTCAAAAGACTGCAAAACTTTCCAAAAATAGGGAACAAGGACTATTGCAAGCTCCAAGATCTAAGTGACCTCCTCATGGAGCTAAAGTTGGCAAAGACAGACCCACGTCTATCTGGATTGAGCTTCATGGACACTGCACATGGTGTCAACCAAGTGGTATCTAAACTGCCATACGGTATGCAAGAGAAATGGACACAACAGGGCTCAAAGTACAAAAGAGACTACAACGTATCTTTTCCTCCATTCTCATATTTCTGCAAGTTCATTTGTGATCAAGCCTGGATGAGAAACGATCCCAGCTTCAGCTTCAGTGAACCCAACCTGCCTGCATCATCCTTACCATCATCAAGGTATGACAACATAGCAACAAAATGTAGAGACTTACATAGAGCAATATCTGTTAAAAGAACAGACCTCTCACCCACCACAACCTCACCTACTGATCAGGGTGTTGTGGATGACAGAGATAAAGACCCTAATTGTCGATATCCTATTCACAAGAAGCCTCACTCTCTTAAAAAATGCCGTGGGCTTAGGGCAAAGCCCTTACAAGAGCACAGGGAGATTCTCCAGAAACTTGGCATATGCTACAAGTGCTGTTCTTCTTATAGCCATTTTGCAAAAGACTGTGAAGCTGTCATCAAGTGCACAGAATGCGGTAGCGACAGACATGTTACATCCATGCATCCTACTCCACTTCTGGACAACCCACAGAAGCTACCTGCTTCCACTCCTGTCTTAAATCATGGCGGGGAGCAACTGAGCCATGCTCCAGTCAAGTATAATGTCTCCTCTTCATGCACAGAAGTCTGTGGAGAAGGCAAGGACCACAAATGCTGTGCCAAGATATGCCTAGTCAAGATATACCCAGAGAGTCATCCCGAGAAGGCTGCAAGGATGTATGCTATAATAGATGAGCAGAGCAACAGATCCCTGGTTAAGCCTAAATTCTTTGAGATCTTTGGCATAGAAGGTCACGCCACACCGTATACTCTCAGAACCTGTTCTGGTCGTATAGAAACATTTGGCAGAAGGGTAGATGGCTTCATGGTCTCTCATATCAACAAGGAGGAAGGCATACCCTTACCAACGTTAGTTGAGTGTGACCAGATTTCAGATGAAAGGGAAGAGATTCCCACTCCAGAAGCTGCATTTCAACATCCTCATTTAAGGCATCTTGTCGATGAAATTCCTGCAATGGACATGAATGCTGAAATCTTGGTCCTGCTAGGAAGAGACATTCTCAGAGTACATAAGGTACGCGACCAGTGCGATGGACCTGATGACGCCCCTTATGCACAAAGACTTGACCTAGGCTGGGTGATAGTGGGCGATGTATGCTTAGACAGGATGCGTATGTCATCTGAGATCCACTCCTTCAAGACTCATGTGCTAGGAAATGGACGTGCAACACACTTCAAACAATGCCCTCACCATTATGAAGTAAAGGAGAAGCTTCTTGACAACATTCAAGTGCCTGATGTTACTCCTGCCCTTTGTGATGACAACCTAGGTTCCACAGTGTTTTGTACTACAAGTGATGATAACGAAATAGCCTTGTCAGTTGAAGACAGAGAATTCATCAAAATAATGGACAAGGAATTCTTCCAGGATGAGTCTAACAACTGGGTTGCTCCATTACCTCTTCGTGCTGCAAGTGCCAAACTCCCGAACAATTGTCAACAGGCTCTATCCAGATTCAACTCACTTCAACGTACACTAAGGAGCAGACCTGAGATGAAGGATCATTTCATTGCCTTTATGAAAAGGATCTTTGAAAATGGCCATGCTGAGCCAGCACCACCACTACAAAAACACGAGGAGTGCTGGTATCTGCCTTTCTTCAGAGTATATCATCCACGTAAGCCAAAACAAATCAGGATTGTATTTGACTCCAGTGCCAAGCATCAAGGCGTATCCCTGAATGATGTTCTTTTCACTGGTCCGAATCTAACTAACAACCTTGTAGGCGTCCTTATGAGGTTTAGAAGAGAACCAGTCGCCATAACTGCTGATATTGAGCAAATGTTTCACTGCTTCATTGTACGAGAAGACCATATGAACTTTCTAAGGTTTTTGTGGCACCGTGACAACAACATGGACAATGAGGTAATTGAATACCGCATGAAGGTACATGTTTTTGGAAACAGTCCCTCACCTGCTGTTGCAACATACGGTCTACGAAGGACTGCTCTTCACGGAGAAAAAGAATTTGGCAAGGATGCTCGACACTTCGTTGAGAGAGACTTTTATGTTGACGATGGACTTAAGTCTTTACCTACAGAGGAAGAAGCCATAGACCTGCTCCGAAGAACACAAGGTATGCTTTCAGAGGCTAACCTCAGACTACACAAGATTGCTTCAAACAGTGTTGCTGTTATGAAGGCCTTCCAACCTGGCGACCATGCCACAGGGTTCAAAGACTTAGATCTGGGAATGGACACACCACCTGTACAGAGAAGTCTGGGTCTACGGTGGGACTTATTAAAAGACACCTTCGGCTTTCAAGTCAGTTCTGCAGACAAGCCATTTACCAAGCGTGGCGTTCTGTCAGTGGTAAACAGCTTTTACGATCCAATGGGATTTGTGGCTCCCATCACCATACAAGGTAAAGCCTTACTTAGGCAGCTCTCAGAGTCCGTTAAAGATTGGGACGCTCCATTGCCATCAGACCAACTCCCAAAGTGGGAATCCTGGAAGCAGTCTCTACACGCCTTGGATGCAATCCATGTACCACGATGCTACACTTCAGCTTCCCTTGCTACAAGCCAGAGAAAAGAGCTTCACATCTTCTCAGACGCATCTACTGAGGCAATAGCGGCCGTTGCCTACCTCAAGGTAAAAGACTCTTCTAATCAAACCCACATAGGGTTTCTGTTTGGGAAAGCTAAGTTGGCACCTAAGCCTGAGCACACCGTTCCTAGGCTTGAACTTTGCGGGACTGTGCTAGCTGTAGAAATTGCGGACTTCGTATTGCGTGAGCTAGACATTCAAATAGATGACATCCAATTATACACAGACAGCAAAGTTGGTTTAGGCTACATATACAATCAGACTAAACACTTCTATGTCTCTGTCAGCAACTGTGTAGAAAGAATCAGGAAATCATCTAAACCTGAACAATGGCATTATGTTCCATCTGAAATTAATCCTGCAGATCATGCCACCAGGCCAGTGTCGGCAAGTGTCTTTGCACGTTCTTCTTGGCTAACTGGTCCTGAATTCCTGCTGGATGATTCAGAAGAAACCACAGCTGAAGTCTTCAGTCTTTTAGAATCTGACAAAGATCCGGAGATTCATCCTGAAATTAAAACGCTTGTCACCAGAACTGAACAGAGACTTGTTTTGGGCTGTCAACGCTTTGAACGTTTCTCCATGTGGATAAGACTTGTACGAACCATTGCAAGGATAGTCCATATCACCAACTGCTTTCACACAAAATCTACTGATAAACAATGTCAAAGTTGGCATGCATGCCAAATGCCTCTCTCTGCAAAGGACTTGCTGAAAGTGAAAGTTGCAAGAAAAGGAACTGTTAAGACTTTCATCAGACCCATTACAGAACTTATCCTGCTTTTACCCTATGGAAAATGAACTTCTTCCTCATGCTGCAGGATCCTACTTGAACAAAGAAGTACTTAAATGTAATGTTGCATTATATGCCTGTTTTCTCTCTTTCAGGTCTTCGAACGTCAAGCAAATTGCACAGTTGTTTATTTGCATGTGTTTAACTACCGTTATCATTTAAATAGTGACATTTCCAATGCCAGACGGGGAGTGTGCTGCTACGCAGTCAGATTAACATGCATTTAATTGTATATGTGGTTATATGCTCCATCTAGTGGCTGTTACTGGGAATGTTCTATGCTGTCACATATTCTGTCTGTCACGTGATGCCTATGACACTCTTTCCTTTCCTGGCTCCTCCCTGCTTGGGTGTTTTCCTTTTCCTGTCTCCATCTTGTTATCCTAGCCTGATGCAAACAGGCACACACTCACTGCTCTCCTAGCTAAGAAAGGCATCATCTTTTGACCACCTGTAACCTGTGTCCGTCTATACTGCTGCATTTGAATCTTCCCACAGAATAAAGCAAGTAATCAGATGAATCTGGTGTCCGGTGAGTTAAACTGTCTGATAAGGATTGTCCACTGTGATTTTATCTGCATATTCAGGCCAGGCATAGAGGTCTCTCATGGGATAGATTGCTATTTCAATGATCTGAGTCAGAATACACCACACACAGCACTACAAGTCCCAGACACACCACACACAGCACTACAAGTCCCAGCCATACCACACACACCACTACAAGCCCCAGACACACCACACAAAGCACTACAAGTCCCAGACACACCACACACAGCACTACAAGTCCCAGACACACCCCACACAGCACTACAAGTCCCAGACACACCCCACACACAGCACTACAAGTCCCAGACACACCACACACACAGCACTACAAGTCCCAGACACACCACACACACACAGCACTACAAGTCCCAGACACACCACACACACAGCACTACAAGTCCCAGACACACCACACACACAGCACTACAAGGACCAGACACATCATACACACAGCACTACAAGTCCCAGATACCACACTCACACACACACACAGCACTACAAGTCCCAGACACACCACACACAGCACTACAAGTCCCAGACACACCACACACACAGCACTACAAGGACCAGATACATCATACACACAGCACTACAAGTCCCAGATACCACACTCACACACACACAGCACTACAAGTCCCAGACACACCACACACAGCACTACAAGCCCCAGACACACCACTCACACAGCACTACAAGTCCCAGACACACCACACACACAGCACTACAAGCCCCAGACACACCACACACACACCACTACAAGTCCCAGACACACCACACACAGCACTACAAGTCCCAGACACACCACACACACAGCACTTCAAGTCCCAGACACACCCCACACAGCATTACAAGCCCCAGACACACCACACACAGCACTACAAGTCCCAGACACACCACACACAGCACTACAAGTCCCAGACACACCACACATACAGCACTACAAGTCCCAGACACACCACACACACAGCACTACAAGTCCCAGACACACCACACACAGAACTAAAAGTCCCAGACACACCACACACAGCACTACAAGCCCCAGACACACCCCACACAACACTACAAGCCCCAGACACACCACACACAGCACTACAAGTCCCAGACACACCACACAGCACTACAAGCCCCAGACAAACCACAGACACACCACTACAAGTCCCAGACACACCACACACACAGCACTACAAGCCCCAGACACACCACACACACAGCACTACAAGCCCCAGACACACCACACACACAGCACTACAAGTCCCAGACACACCACACACACAGCACTACAAGCCCCAGACACACCCCACACAGCACTACAAGCCCCAGACACACCACACACAGCACTACAAGTCCCAGACACATTACACACACAGCACTACAAGCCCCAGACACTCCACACACACAGCACTACAAGCCCCAGACACACCACACACAGCACAACAAGTCCCAGACACACCACACCCACAGCACTACAAGTCCCAGACACACCACACACACACAGCACTACAAGTCCCAGACACACCACACACAGCACTACAAGTCCCAGACACACCAAACACACAGCACTACAAGTCCCAAACACATCACACACACAGCACTACAAGTCCCAAACACATCACACACACAGCACTACAAGTCCCAGACACACCACACACACAGCACTACAAGTCCCAGACACATCACACACAGCACTACAAGTCCCAGACACACCACACACAGCACTACAAGTCCCAGACACACCACACACAGCACTCCAAGTCCCAGACACTCCACACACAGTACTACAAGTCCCAGACACACCAAACACACAGCACTACAAGTCCCAAACACATCACACACACAGCACTACAAGTCCCAGACACACCACACACACAGCACTACAAGTCCCAGAAACATCACACACAGCACTACAAGTCCCAGACACACCACACACAGCACTACAAGTCCCAGACACACCACACACACAGCACTACAAGTCCCAGACACACCACTACAAGTCCCAAACACATCACACACACAGCACTACAAGTCCCAGACACACCACACACACACCACTACAAGCCCCAGACACACCACACACACAGCACTACAAGTCCCAGACACACCACACATACAGCACTACAAGTCCCAGACACACCACACACAGCACTACAAGTCCCAGACACACCACACACACAGCACTACAAGTCCCAGACACACCACACACACAGCACTACAAGTCCCAGACACACCACACACACAGCACTACAAGTCCCAGACACACCACACACAGCACTACAAGTCCCAGACACACCACACACAGCACTACAAGTCCCAGACACACCACACACAGCACTACAAGTCCCAGACACACCACACACAGCACTACAAGTCCCAGACACACCACACACACAGCACTACAAGCCCCAGACACATCACACACACAGCACTACAAGTCCCAGACACACCACACACAGCACTACAAGTCCCAGACACACCACACACAGCACTACAAGTCCCAGACACGCCACACACAGCACTACAAGTCCCAGACACACCACACACACAGCACTACAAGTCCCAGACACATCACACCCAGCACTACAAGTCCCAGACACACCACACACACAGCACTACAAGTCCCAGACACACCACACACAGCACTACAAGTCCCAGACACACCACACACAGCACTACAAGTCCCAGACACACCACACACAGCACTACAAGTCCCAGACACACCACACACACAGCACTACAAGTCCCAGACACACCACACACAGCACTACAAGTCCCAGACACACCACACACAGCACTACAAGCCCCAGACACACCACACACAGCACTACAAGTCCCAGACACACCACACACAGCACTACAAGTCCCAGACACACCACACACAGCACTGCAAGACCCAGACACACCACACACAGCACTACAAGCCCCAGACACACCACACACACACACAGCACTACAAGTCCCAGACACACCACACACAGCACTACAAGTCCCAGACACACCACACACACAGCACTACAAGCCCCAGACACATCACACACACAGCACTACAAGTCCCAGACACACCACACACAGCACTACAAGCCCCAGACATACCACACACACAGCACTACAAGTCCCAGACACACCACACACACAGCACTACAAGTCCCAGACACGCTACACACACAGCACTACAAGTCCCAGACACACCACACACAGCACTACAAGTCCCAGACACACCACACACACAGCACTAGAAGTCCCAGACACATCACACACAGCACTACAAGTCCCAGACACACCACACACAGCACTACAAGTCCCAGACACACCACACACAGCACTACAAGTCCCAGACACACCACACACAGCACTACAAGACCCAGACACACCACACACAGCACTACAAGACCCAGACACACCACACGCACACAGCACTACAAGTCCCAGACACACCACACACAGCACTACAAGTCCCAGACACACCAAACACACAGCACTACAAGTCCCAAACACATCACACACACAGCACTACAAGTCCCAGACACACCACACACACAGCACTACAAGTCCCAGACACACCACACACACACAGCACTACAAGTCCCAAACACATCACACACACAGCACTACAAGTCCCAGACACACCACACACACACCACTACAAGCCCCAGACACACCACACACACAGCACTACAAGTCCCAGACACACCACACATACAGCACTACAAGTCCCAGACACACCACACACAGCACTACAAGTCCCAGACACACCACACACACAGCACTACAAGTCCCAGACACACCACACACACAGCACTACAAGTCCCAGACACACCACACACAGCACTACAAGTCCCAGACACACCACACACAGCACTACAAGTCCCAGACACACCACACACAGCACTACAAGTCCCAGACACACCACACACACAGCACTACAAGCCCCAGACACATCACACACACAGCACTACAAGTCCCAGACACACCACACACAGCACTACAAGTCCCAGACACACCACACACAGCACTACAAGTCCCAGACACGCCACACACAGCACTACAAGTCCCAGACACACCACACACACAGCACTACAAGTCCCAGACACACCACACCCAGCACTACAAGTCCCAGACACACCACACACACAGCACTACAAGTTCCAGACACACCACACACAGCACTACAAGTCCCAGACACACCACACACAGCAGTACAAGTCCCAGATACACCACACACAGCACTACAAGTCCCAGACACACCACACACACAGCACTACAAGTCCCAGACACACCACACACAGCACTACAAGTCCCAGACACACCACACACAGCACTACAAGCCCCAGACACACCACACACAGCACTGCAAGACCCAGACACACCACACACAGGACTACAAGCCCCAGACACATCACACACACAGCACTACAAGTCCCAGACACACCACACACAGCACTACAAGCCCCAGACATACCACACACACAGCACTACAAGTCCCAGACACACCACACACACAGCACTACAAGTCCCAGACACACCACACACAGCACTACAAGTCCCAGACACACCACACACACAGCACTAGAAGTCCCAGACACACCACACACAGCACTACAAGTCCCAGACACACCACACACAGCACTACAAGTCCAAAAAACACACCACACACAGCACTACAAGTCCCAGACACACCACACACAGCACTACAAGACCCAGACACACCACACACAGCACTACAAGCCCCAGACACACCACACACACACAGCACTACAAGTCCCAGACACACCACACACAGCACTACAAGCCCCAGACACACCACACACACACAGCACTACAAGTCCCAGACACACCACACACAGCACTACAAGTCCCAGACACACCACACACACAGCACTACAAGTCCCAGACACACCACACACACAGCACTACATGTCCCAGACACACCACACACAGCACTACATGTCCCAGACACACCACACACAGCACTACATGTCCAAGACACACCACACACACAGCACTACAAGCCCCAGACACACCAAACACACAGCACTACAAGTCCCGGACACACCCCACACACAGCACTACAAGTCCCAGACACATCACACACAGCACTACAAGTCCCAGACACACCACACACAACACTACAAGCAGAGCAGGGACAAGGTCCTCCAGCACCCAAGGCTGAGACACCAAAGTGCGCCCCTCCATCCCTCCCACCCCAGCCGTCACACACTGATTGCTATTAGACTAAGAGGGCCACAGGGCCCACAACCTCCCCAACACCTTAATATCTAGTTATCTGGCTTGCAGTCACTGCTATGTATCCCCTTTTCTTATTTCTTTCTGCTTCATACACAATTTGGAAAGACAGCTGAATGAATTGTGCGCCCACTCCTACACTGCGCCCTGAGGCTGGAGCCTCTCCAGCCTATGCCTCGGCCCGGCCCTGACTACAAGTCCCATACACACCACACACAGTACTACAAGCACCAGACACACCACACACAGCACTACAAGTCCCAGACACACCACACACACAGCACTACAAGTCCCAGACACACCACACACAGTACTACAAGCCCCAGACACACCACACACACAGCACTACAAGCCCCAGACACACCACACACACACAGCACTACAAGTCCCAGACACACCACACACAGCACTACAAGTCCTAGACACACCACACATAGCACTACAAGTCCTAGACACACCACACACAGCACTACAAGCCCCAGACACACCACACACACACCACTACAAGTCCCAGACACACCACACACAGCACTACAAGCCCCAGACACACACCAAACACACAGCACTACAAGTCCCAGACACTCCACACACACAGCACTACAAGTCCCGGACACACCACACACACATCACTACAAGCCCCAGACACACCACGCACACAGCACTGCAAGTCCCAGACACATCACACACACAGCACTACAAGCCCCAGACACACCACGCACACAGCACTACAAGCCCCAGACACACCACACACACAGCACTACAAGTCCCAGACACACCACACACAGTACTACAAGTCCCAGACACACCACACACACAGCACTACAAGTCCCAGACACACCACACACACAGCACTACAAGTCCCAGACACACCACACACACACAGCACTACAAGTCCCAGACACACCACACACAGCACTACAAGTGCCAGACACACCACACACAGCACTACAAGTCCCGGACACACCACACACACAGCACTACAAGTCCCAGACACACCCCACACAGCACTACAAGTCCCAGACACTCCACACACACAGCACTACAAGTCCCGGACACACCACACACAGCACTACAAGCCCTAGACACACCACACACAGCACTACAAGTCCCAGACACACCACACACACAGCACTACAAGTGCCACACACACCACTCACAGCACTACAAGTCCCAGACACACCACACACAGCACTACAAGTCCCAGACACACACCACACACGCAGCACTACAAGTCCCAGACACACCCCACACACAGCACTACAAGTCCCAGACACACCACACACAGCACTACAAGTCCCAGACACACCACACACAGCACTACAAGCCCCAGACACACCCCACACAGCACTACAAGTCCCAGACACACCACACACACAGCACTACAAGTCCCAGACACAACCCACACAGCACTACAAGTCCCAGACACATCACACACACACAGCACTACAAGTCCCAGACACACCACACATACAGCACTACAAGTCCCAGACACACCACACACAGCACTACAAGTCCCAGACACACCACACACACAGCACTACAAGCCCCAGACACATCACACACACAGCACTACAAGTCCCAGACACACCACACACAGCACTACAAGTCCCAGACACACCACACACACAGCACTACAAGCCCCAGACACATCACACACACAGCACTACAAGTCCCAGACACACCACACACAGCACTACAAGCCCCAGACACACCACACACAGCACTACAAGTCCCAGACACACCACACACAGCACTACAAGTCCCAGACACACCACACACAGCACTACAAGACCCAGACACACCACACACAGCACTACAAGCCCCAGACACACCACACACACACAGCACTACAAGTCCCAGACACACCACACACAGCACTACAAGTCCCAGACACACCACACACACAGCACTACAAGCCCCAGACACATCACACACACAGCACTACATGTCCCAGACACACCACACACAGCACTACAAGCCCCAGACACACCACACACACAGCACTACAAGTCCCAGACACACCACACACACAGCACTACAAGTCCCAGACACGCTACACACACAGCACTACAAGTCCCAGACACACCACACACAGCACTACAAGTCCCAGACACACCACACACACAGCACTAGAAGTCCCAGACACACCACACACAGCACTACAAGTCCCAGACACACCACACACAGCACTACAAGTCCCAGACACACCACACACAGCACTACAAGTCCCAGACACACCACACACAGCACTACAAGACCCAGACACACCACACACAGCACTACAAGCCCCAGACACACCACACACAGCACTACAAGCCCCAGACACACCACACACAGCACTACAAGTCCCAGACACACCACACACACAGCACTACAAGCCCCAGACACACCACACACAGCACTACAAGCCCCAGACACACCACACACAGCACTACAAGTCCCAGACACACCACACACAGCACTACAAGACCCAGACACACCACACACAGCACTACAAGCCCCAGACACACCACACACAGCACTACAAGCCCCAGACACACCACACACAGTACTACAAGCCCCAGACACACCACACACACAGCACTACAAGCCCCAGACACACCACACACACACAGCACTACAAGTCCCAGACACACCACACACAGCACTACAAGTCCTAGACACACCACACACAGCACTACAAGCCCCAGACACACCACACACACACCACTACAAGTCCCAGACACACCACACACAGCACTACAAGCCCCAGACACACACCACACACACAGCACTACAAGTCCCAGACACACCACACACCACTACAAGTCCCAGACACACCACACACACATCACTACAAGCCCCAGACACACCACGCACACAGCACTGCAAGTCCCAGACACATCAAACACACAGCACTACAAGCCCCAGACACACCACGCACACAGCACTACAAGCCCCAGACACACCACACACACAGCACTACAAGTCCCAGACACACCACACACACAGCACTACAAGTCCCAGACACACCACACTCAGCACTACAAGTCCCAGACACACCACACACACAGCACTACAAGTCCCAGACACACCACACACACCACTACACGTCCCAGACACACCACACACAGCACTACAAGCCCCAGACACACCACACACAGCACTACAAGTCCCAGACACACCACACACAGCACTACAAGTCCCAGACACACCACACACAGCACTGCAAGACCCAGACACACCACACACAGCACTGCAAGCCCCAGACACACCACACACACACAGCACTACAAGTCCCAGACACACCACACACAGCACTACAAGTCCCAGACACACCACACACACAGCACTACAAGCCCCAGACACATCACACACACAGCACTACAAGTCCCAGACACATCACACACACAGCACTACAAGCCCCAGACATACCACACACACAGCACTACAAGTCCCAGACACACCACACACACAGCACTACAAGTCCCAGACACGCTACACACACAGCACTACAAGTCCCAGTCACACCAAACACAGCACTACAAGTCCCAGACACACCACACACAGCACTACAAGTCCCAGACACACCACACACAGCACTACAAGTCCCAGACACACCACACACAGCACTACAAGACCCAGACACACCACACACAGCACTACAAGCCCCAGACACACCACACACACACAGCACTACAAGTCCCAGACACACCACACACAGCACTACAAGCCCCAGACACACCACACACACACAGCACTACAAGTCCCAGACACACCACACACAGCACTACAAGTCCCAGACACACCACACACACAGCACTACAAGTCCCAGACACACCACACACACAGCACTACATGTCCCAGACACACCACACACAGCACTACATGTCCAAGACACACCACACACACAGCACTACAAGTCCCGGACACACCCCACACACAGCACTACAAGTCCCAGACACATAACACACAGCACTACAAGTCCCAGACACACCACACACAGCACTACAAGCAGAGCAGGGACAAGGTCCTCCAGCACCCAAGGCTGAGACACCAAAGTGCGCCCCTCCATCCCTCCCACCCCAGCCGTCACACACTGATTGCTATTAGACTAAGAGGGCCACAGGGCCCACAACCTCCCCAACACCTTAATATCTAGTTATCTGGCTTGCAGTCACTGCTATGTATCCCCTTTTCTTATTTCTTTCTGCTTCATACACAATTTGGAAAGACAGCTGAATGAATTGTGCGCCCACTCCTACACTGCGCCCTGAGGCTGGAGCCTCTCCAGCCTATGCCTCGGCCCGGCCCTGACTACAAGTCCCATACACACCACACACAGTACTACAAGCACCAGACACACCACACACACAGCACTACAAGTCCCAGACACACCACACACACAGCACTACAAGTCCCAGACACACCACACACAGTACTACAAGCCCCAGACACACCACACACACAGCACTACAAGCCCCAGACACACCACACACACACAGCACTACAAGTCCCAGACACACCACACACAGCACTACAAGTCCTAGACACACCACACATAGCACTACAAGTCCTAGACACACCACACACAGCACTACAAGCCCCAGACACACCACACACACACCACTACAAGTCCCAGACACACCACACACAGCACTACAAGCCCCAGACACACACCACACACACAGCACTACAAGTCCCAGACACTCCACACACACAGCACTACAAGTCCCGGACACACCACACACACATCACTACAAGCCCCAGACACACCACGCACACAGCACTGCAAGTCCCAGACACATCACACACACAGCACTACAAGCCCCAGACACACCACGCACACAGCACTACAAGTCCCAGACACACCACACACAGTACTACAAGTCCCAGACACACCACACACACAGCACTACAAGTCCCAGACACACCACACACACAGCACTACAAGTCCCAGACACACCACACACACACAGCACTACAAGTCCCAGACACACCACACACAGCACTACAAGTGCCAGACACACCACACACAGCACTACAAGTCCCGGACACACCACACACACAGCACTACAAGTCCCAGACACACCCCACACAGCACTACAAGTCCCAGACACTCCACACACACAGCACTACAAGTCCCGGACACACCACACACAGCACTACAAGCCCTAGACACACCACACACAGCACTACAAGTCCCAGACACACCACACACACAGCACTACAAGTGCCAGACACACCACTCACAGCACTACAAGTCCCAGACACACCACACACAGCACTACAAGTCCCAGACACACACCACACACA
Organism: Hyperolius riggenbachi; assembly: GCF_040937935.1. Lineage (NCBI taxonomy): Eukaryota > Metazoa > Chordata > Amphibia > Anura > Hyperoliidae > Hyperolius > Hyperolius riggenbachi. The sequence goes on along the minus strand of NC_090646.1, from coordinate 27,503,134 downwards.
CAGCACTACAAGTCCCAGACACACCCCACACACAGCACTACAAGTCCCAGACACACCACACACAGCACTACAAGTCCCAGACACACCACACACAGCACTACAAGCCCCAGACACACCCCACACAGCACTACAAGTCCCAGACACACCACACACACAGCACTACAAGTCCCAGACACAACCCACACAGCACTACAAGTCCCAGACACATCACACACACACAGCACTACAAGTCCCAGACACACCACACATACAGCACTACAAGTCCCAGACACACCACACACAGCACTACAAGTCCCAGACACACCACACACACAGCACTACAAGCCCCAGACACATCACACACACAGCACTACAAGTCCCAGACACACCACACACAGCACTACAAGTCCCAGACACACCACACACACAGCACTACAAGCCCCAGACACATCACACACACAGCACTACAAGTCCCAGACACACCACACACAGCACTACAAGCCCCAGACACACCACACACAGCACTACAAGTCCCAGACACACCACACACAGCACTACAAGTCCCAGACACACCACACACAGCACTACAAGACCCAGACACACCACACACAGCACTACAAGCCCCAGACACACCACACACACACAGCACTACAAGTCCCAGACACACCACACACAGCACTACAAGTCCCAGACACACCACACACACAGCACTACAAGCCCCAGACACATCACACACACAGCACTACATGTCCCAGACACACCACACACAGCACTACAAGCCCCAGACATACCACACACACAGCACTACAAGTCCCAGACACACCACACACACAGCACTACAAGTCCCAGACACGCTACACACACAGCACTACAAGTCCCAGACACACCACACACAGCACTACAAGTCCCAGACACACCACACACACAGCACTAGAAGTCCCAGACACACCACACACAGCACTACAAGTCCCAGACACACCACACACAGCACTACAAGTCCCAGACACACCACACACAGCACTACAAGTCCCAGACACACCACACACAGCACTACAAGACCCAGACACACCACACACAGCACTACAAGCCCCAGACACACCACACACAGCACTACAAGCCCCAGACACACCACACACAGCACTACAAGTCCCAGACACACCACACACACAGCACTACAAGCCCCAGACACACCACACACAGCACTACAAGCCCCAGACACACCACACACAGCACTACAAGTCCCAGACACACCACACACAGCACTACAAGACCCAGACACACCACACACAGCACTACAAGCCCCAGACACACCACACACAGCACTACAAGCCCCAGACACACCACACACAGTACTACAAGCCCCAGACACACCACACACACAGCACTACAAGCCCCAGACACACCACACACACACAGCACTACAAGTCCCAGACACACCACACACAGCACTACAAGACCCAGACACACCACACACAGCACTACAAGCCCCAGACACACCACACACACACAGCACTACAAGTCCCAGACACACCACACACAGCACTACAAGTCCCAGACACACCACACACACAGCACTACAAGCCCCAGACACATCACACACACAGCACTACATGTCCCAGACACACCACACACAGCACTACAAGCCCCAGACATACCACACACACAGCACTACAAGTCCCAGACACACCACACACACAGCACTACAAGTCCCAGACACGCTACACACACAGCACTACAAGTCCCAGACACACCACACACAGCACTACAAGTCCCAGACACACCACACACACAGCACTAGAAGTCCCAGACACACCACACACAGCACTACAAGTCCCAGACACACCACACACAGCACTACAAGTCCCAGACACACCACACACAGCACTACAAGTCCCAGACACACCACACACAGCACTACAAGACCCAGACACACCACACACAGCACTACAAGCCCCAGACACACCACACACAGCACTACAAGCCCCAGACACACCACACACAGCACTACAAGTCCCAGACACACCACACACACAGCACTACAAGCCCCAGACACACCACACACAGCACTACAAGTCCTAGACACACCACACACAGCACTACAAGCCCCAGACACACCACACACACACCACTACAAGTCCCAGACACACCACACACAGCACTACAAGCCCCAGACACACACCACACACACAGCACTACAAGTCCCAGACACTCCACACACACAGCACTGCAAGTCCCAGACACATCACACACACAGCACTACAAGCCCCAGACACACCACGCACACAGCACTACAAGCCCCAGACACACCACACACACAGCACTACAAGTCCCAGACACACCACACACAGTACTACAAGTCCCAGACACACCACACACACAGCACTACAAGTCCCAGACACACCACACACACAGCACTACAAGTCCCAGACACACCACACACACAGCACTACAAGTCCCAGACACACCACACACAGCACTACAAGTGCCAGACACACCACACACAGCACTACAAGTCCCGGACACACCACACACACAGCACTACAAGTCCCAGACACACCCCACACAGCACTACAAGTCCCAGACACTCCACACACACAGCACTACAAGTCCCGGACACACCACACACAGCACTACAAGCCCTAGACACACCACACACAGCACTACAAGTCCCAGACACACCACACACACAGCACTACAAGTGCCACACACACCACTCACAGCACTACAAGTCCCAGACACACCACACACAGCACTACAAGTCCCAGACACACACCACACACACAGCACTACAAGTCCCAGACACACCCCACACACAGCACTACAAGTCCCAGACACACCACACACAGCACTACAAGTCCCAGACACACCACACACAGCACTACAAGCCCCAGACACACCCCACACAGCACTACAAGTCCCAGACACACCACACACACAGCACTACAAGTCCCAGACACAACCCACACAGCACTACAAGTCCCAGACACATCACACACACACAGCACTACAAGTCCCAGACACACCACACATACAGCACTACAAGTCCCAGACACACCACACACAGCACTACAAGTCCCAGACACACCACACACACAGCACTACAAGCCCCAGACACATCACACACACAGCACTACAAGTCCCAGACACACCACACACAGCACTACAAGTCCCAGACACACCACACACACAGCACTACAAGCCCCAGACACATCACACACACAGCACTACAAGTCCCAGACACACCACACACAGCACTACAAGCCCCAGACACACCACACACAGCACTACAAGTCCCAGACACACCACACACAGCACTACAAGTCCCAGACACACCACACACAGCACTACAAGACCCAGACACACCACACACAGCACTACAAGCCCCAGACACACCACACACACACAGCACTACAAGTCCCAGACACACCACACACAGCACTACAAGTCCCAGACACACCACACACACAGCACTACAAGCCCCAGACACATCACACACACAGCACTACATGTCCCAGACACACCACACACAGCACTACAAGCCCCAGACATACCACACACACAGCACTACAAGTCCCAGACACACCACACACACAGCACTACAAGTCCCAGACACGCTACACACACAGCACTACAAGTCCCAGACACACCACACACAGCACTACAAGTCCCAGACACACCACACACACAGCACTAGAAGTCCCAGACACACCACACACAGCACTACAAGTCCCAGACACACCACACACAGCACTACAAGTCCCAGACACACCACACACAGCACTACAAGTCCCAGACACACCACACACAGCACTACAAGACCCAGACACACCACACACAGCACTACAAGCCCCAGACACACCACACACAGCACTACAAGCCCCAGACACACCACACACAGCACTACAAGTCCCAGACACACCACACACACAGCACTACAAGCCCCAGACACACCACACACAGCACTACAAGCCCCAGACACACCACACACAGCACTACAAGTCCCAGACACACCACACACAGCACTACAAGACCCAGACACACCACACACAGCACTACAAGCCCCAGACACACCACACACAGCACTACAAGCCCCAGACACACCACACACAGTACTACAAGCCCCAGACACACCACACACACAGCACTACAAGCCCCAGACACACCACACACACACAGCACTACAAGTCCCAGACACACCACACACAGCACTACAAGTCCTAGACACACCACACACAGCACTACAAGCCCCAGACACACCACACACACACCACTACAAGTCCCAGACACACCACACACAGCACTACAAGCCCCAGACACACACCACACACACAGCACTACAAGTCCCAGACACACCACACACCACTACAAGTCCCAGACACACCACACACACATCACTACAAGCCCCAGACACACCACGCACACAGCACTGCAAGTCCCAGACACATCACACACACAGCACTACAAGCCCCAGACACACCACGCACACAGCACTACAAGCCCCAGACACACCACACACACAGCACTACAAGTCCCAGACACACCACACACACAGCACTACAAGTCCCAGACACACCACACTCAGCACTACAAGTCCCAGACACACCACACACACAGCACTACAAGTCCCAGACACACCACACACAGCACTACAAGTCCCAGACACACCACACACAGCACTACAAGCCCCAGACACACCACACACAGCACTACAAGTCCCAGACACACCACACACAGCACTACAAGTCCCAGACACACCACACACAGCACTGCAAGACCCAGACACACCACACACAGCACTACAAGCCCCAGACACACCACACACACACAGCACTACAAGTCCCAGACACACCACACACAGCACTACAAGTCCCAGACACACCACACACACAGCACTACAAGCCCCAGACACATCACACACACAGCACTACAAGTCCCAGACACATCACACACACAGCACTACAAGCCCCAGACATACCACACACACAGCACTACAAGTCCCAGACACACCACACACACAGCACTACAAGTCCCAGACACGCTACACACACAGCACTACAAGTCCCAGACACACCACACACAGCACTACAAGTCCCAGACACACCACACACAGCACTACAAGTCCCAGACACACCACACACAGCACTACAAGACCCAGACACACCACACACAGCACTACAAGCCCCAGACACACCACACACACACAGCACTACAAGTCCCAGACACACCACACACAGCACTACAAGCCCCAGACACACCACACACACACAGCACTACAAGTCCCAGACACACCACACACAGCACTACAAGTCCCAGACACACCACACACACAGCACTACAAGTCCCAGACACACCACACACACAGCACTACATGTCCCAGACACACCACACACAGCACTACATGTCCAAGACACACCACACACACAGCACTACAAGTCCCGGACACACCCCACACACAGCACTACAAGTCCCAGACACATCACACACAGCACTACAAGTCCCAGACACACCACACACAGCACTACAAGCAGAGCAGGGACAAGGTCCTCCAGCACCCAAGGCTGAGACACCAAAGTGCGCCCCTCCATCCCTCCCACCCCAGCCGTCACACACTGATTGCTATTAGACTAAGAGGGCCACAGGGCCCACAACCTCCCCAACACCTTAATATCTAGTTATCTGGCTTGCAGTCACTGCTATGTATCCCCTTTTCTTATTTCTTTCTGCTTCATACACAATTTGGAAAGACAGCTGAATGAATTGTGCGCCCACTCCTACACTGCGCCCTGAGGCTGGAGCCTCTCCAGCCTATGCCTCGGCCCGGCCCTGACTACAAGTCCCATACACACCACACACAGTACTACAAGCACCAGACACACCACACACACAGCACTACAAGTCCCAGACACACCACACACACAGCACTACAAGTCCCAGACACACCACACACAGTACTACAAGCCCCAGACACACCACACACACAGCACTACAAGCCCCAGACACACCACACACACACAGCACTACAAGTCCCAGACACACCACACACAGCACTACAAGTCCTAGACACACCACACATAGCACTACAAGTCCTAGACACACCACACACAGCACTACAAGCCCCAGACACACCACACACACACCACTACAAGTCCCAGACACACCACACACAGCACTACAAGCCCCAGACACACACCACACACACAGCACTACAAGTCCCAGACACTCCACACACACAGCACTACAAGTCCCGGACACACCACACACACATCACTACAAGCCCCAGACACACCACGCACACAGCACTGCAAGTCCCAGACACATCACACACACAGCACTACAAGCCCCAGACACACCACGCACACAGCACTACAAGCCCCAGACACACCACACACACAGCACTACAAGTCCCAGACACACCACACACAGTACTACAAGTCCCAGACACACCACACACACAGCACTACAAGTCCCAGACACACCACACACACAGCACTACAAGTCCCAGACACACCACACACACACAGCACTACAAGTCCCAGACACACCACACACAGCACTACAAGTGCCAGACACACCACACACAGCACTACAAGTCCCGGACACACCACACACACAGCACTACAAGTCCCAGACACACCCCACACAGCACTACAAGTCCCAGACACTCCACACACACAGCACTACAAGTCCCGGACACACCACACACAGCACTACAAGCCCTAGACACACCACACACAGCACTACAAGTCCCAGACACACCACACACACAGCACTACAAGTGCCAGACACACCACTCACAGCACTACAAGTCCCAGACACACCACACACAGCACTACAAGTCCCAGACACACACCACACACACAGCACTACAAGTCCCAGACACACCCCACACACAGCACTACAAGTCTCAGACACACCACACACAGCACTACAAGTCCCAGACACACCACACACAGCACTACAAGCCCCAGACACACCCCACACAGCACTACAAGTCCCAGACACACCACACACACAGCACTACAAGTCCCAGACACAACCCACACAGCACTACAAGTCCCAGACACATCACACACACACAGCACTACAAGTCCCAGACACACCACACATACAGCACTACAAGTCCCAGACACACCACACACAGCACTACAAGTCCCAGACACACCACACACACAGCACTACAAGTCCCAGACACACCACACACACAGCACTACAAGTCCCAGACACACCACACACAGCACTACAAGTCCCAGACACACCACACACAGCACTACAAGTCCCAGACACACCACACACACAGCACTACAAGCCCCAGACACATCACACACACAGCACTACAAGTCCCAGACACACCACACACAGCACTACAAGTCCCAGACACACCACACACACAGCACTACAAGCCCCAGACACATCACACACACAGCACTACAAGTCCCAGACACACCACACACAGCACTACAAGCCCCAGACACACCACACACAGCACTACAAGTCCCAGACACACCACACACAGCACTACAAGTCCCAGACACACCACACACAGCACTACAAGCCCCAGACACACCACACACACACAGCACTACAAGTCCCAGACACACCACACACAGCACTACAAGTCCCAGACACACCACACACACAGCACTACAAGCCCCAGACACATCACACACACAGCACTACAAGTCCCAGACACACCACACACAGCACTACAAGCCCCAGACATACCACACACACAGCACTACAAGTCCCAGACACGCTACACACACAGCACTACAAGTCCCAGACACACCACACACAGCACTACAAGTCCCAGACACACCACACACACAGCACTAGAAGTCCCAGACACACCACACACAGCACTACAAGTCCCAGACACACCACACACAGCACTACAAGTCCCAGACACACCACACACAGCACTACAAGTCCCAGACACACCACACACAGCACTACAAGACCCAGACACACCACACACAGCACTACAAGCCCCAGAAACACCACACACAGTACTACAAGCCCCAGACACACCACACACACAGCACTACAAGCCCCAGACACACCACACACACACAGCACTACAAGTCCCAGACACACCACACACAGCACTACAAGTCCTAGACACACCACACACAGCACTACAAGCCCCAGACACACCACACACACACCACTACAAGTCCCAGACACACCACACACAGCACTACAAGCCCCAGACACACACCACACACACAGCACTACAAGTCCCAGACACACCACACACCACTACAAGTCCCAGACACACCACACACACATCACTACAATCCCCAGACACACCACACACACAGCACTGCAAGTCCCAGACACATCACACACACAGCACTACAAGCCCCAGACACACCACGCACACAGCACTACAAGTCCCAGACACACCACACACAGCACTACAAGTCCCAGACACACCAAACACACAGCACTACAAGTCCCAGACACACCAAACACACAGCACTACAAGTCCCAGACAGACCACACACACACCGCTACAAGTCCCAGACACACCACACACACAGCGCTACAAGTCCCAGACACACCACACACACAGCGCTACAAGTCCCAGACACACCACACACACACCACTACAAGTCCCAGACACACCACACACACAGCACTACAAGTCCCAGACACACCACACACAGCACTACAAGTCCCAGACACACCAAACACACAGAACTACAAGTCCCAGACACACCACACACACACACAGCACTACAAGTCCCAGACACACCACGCAGTGCACTACAAGTCCCAGACACACCACACAGCACTACAAGTCCCAGACACACCACACACACAGCACTACAAGTCCCAGACACACCACACACAGCACTACAAGTCCCAGACACACCAAACACACAGCACTACAAGTCCCAGACACACCAAACACACAGCACTACAAGTCCCAGACAGACCACACACACACACCACTACAAGTCCCAGACACACCACACACTCAGCGCTACAAGTCCCAGACACACCACACACACACCACTACAAGTCCCAGACACACCACACACACAGCACTACAAGTCCCAGACACACCACACACAGCACTACAAGTCCCAGATAGAGTTGGGCCGAACCTCCGATTTTAGGTTCGCGAACCGGGTTCGCGAACTTTCGCGGAACGTTCGGTTCGCGTTAAAGTTCGCGAACCGCAATAGACTTCAATGGGGATGCGAACATTTGAAAAAAAAAAATTATGCTGGCCACAAAAGTGATGGAAAAGATGTTTCAAGGGGTCTAACACCTGGAGGGGGGCATGGCGGAGTGGGATACACGCCAAAAGTCCCCGGGAAAAATCTGGATTTGACGCAAAGCAGCGTTTTAAGGGCAGAAATCACATTCAATGCTAAATGACAGGCCTAAAGTGCTTTAAAACATCTTGCATGTGTATACATCAATCAGGTAGTGTAATTAAGGTACTGCTTCACACTGACACACCAAACTCACCGTGTAACGCACCGCAAACAGCTGTTTGTGTAGTGACGGCCGTGCTGGACTGGTGCGCACCATGGCGAGAGTGCAGGTTTTGGTGGCTTTACAGCCCATATGGTCGGCCTGGCTGATGTAGCTGAATGACAGAACAGTGACTGTCCAGCTGATCAAATTTGGTCTGACCACAATGAAGCAACGACCTTATTATCTTTTGTGTGCCCCCCGAGACACTCATCTAGGCGCCGGTCATTGCTTCATTGTGATACGCAAGCCCCTTCACCACGGCAAGGTAATGATCACGAAGGGGAATGGGCGCATGTACATGCCTTTTCTTTTGTTGTTGCAGCTGCCCGCAGTGCAGCCAGAAAAATTAGGCAGTCATGTACACGCACCATAAAAATTATTACAGCGGCCGCTGCTAGCAGCGGCCTAAAAAATTCAGCAATCCGCCTGGAGTCCCGGACCCTGTTGGTGGTGGCGGAGAAGGTAGTCAAGCGGCCTGCAGGCAGACATGCTGTGTGGAGGGACTGGGAGCGACTTAGTCTTTTTGGGGCAGGCCAGGCAGCCAGTCACACGGCGTGCAGGCAGAGATGCTGTGTGTGCGGGGACTGACTTAGTCTTGGGGCGGGCAGCAGCCCTCCGGGATCCATGCCTCATTCATTTTGATAAAGGTGAGGTACTTAACACTTTTGTGACTTAGGCGACTTCTCTTCTCTGTGACAATGCCTCCAGCTGCGCTGAAGGTCCTTTCTGAGAGGACGCTTGCGGCAGGGCAGGAGAGAAGTTGGATGGCAAATTGGGACAGCTCTGGCCACAGGTCAAGCCTGCGCACCCAGTAGTTCAAGGGTTCCTCATCGCTGTTCACAGCAGTGTCTACATCCACACTTAAGGCCAGGTAGTCGGCTACCTGCCGGTCGAGGCGTTGGTGGAGGGTGGATCCGGAAGGGCTACGGCGAGGCGTTGGACTAAAGAACGTCCGCATGTCCGACATCACCATGAGATCGCTGGAGCGTCCTGTCTTTGACTGCGTGGACACGGGAGGAGGATTAGTGGCAGTGGTACCTTGCTGGCGTTGTGCTGTCACATCACCCTTAAAGGCATTGTAAAGCATAGTTGACAGCTGGTTCTGCATGTGCTGCATCCTTTCCACCTTCAGGTGAGTTGGTAACAGGTCCGCCACTTTGTGCCTGTACCGAGGGTCTAGTAGTGTGGCCACCCAGTACAGCTCATTCCCCTTGAGGTTTTTTATACGGGGGTCCCTCAACAGGCAGGACAGCATAAAAGACGACATCTGCAGAAAGTCGGATCCAGTACCCTCCATCTCCTCTTGCTCTTCCTCAGTGACGTCACGTAAGTCAAACTCCTCCCCCCAGCCGCGAACAATACCACGGGAAGGTTGAGCAGCACAAGCCCCCTGCGACGCCTGCTGCGGTTGTTCTCCTGCCGCTGTCCCCTCCTCCTCCTCCTCCCCCAAAGAAACACCTTGCTCATCATCCTCTGAGTCTGACTCGTCTTCTGCACACGACCTCTCTTCTTCCTCCTCCTCCCCCCTCTGTGCTGCCGCAGGTGTTGAGGAAACAGCTGGGTCTGATGAAAATTGGTCCCATGCCTGTTCCTGCCGTAACGGTTCCTGGTCACGCTCATTCGCAGCTTCATCCACCACTCTACGCACAGCACGCTCCAAGAAGTACGCGTAGGGAATTAAGTCGCTGATGGTGCCCTCACTGCGGCTCACCAGGTTGGTCACCTCCTCAAATGGCCGCATGAGCCTGCATGCATTTTTCATCAGTGTCCAGTTGTCGGGCCAGAACATCCCCATCTTCCCAGACTGTTTCGTTCTACTCCAGTTGTAGAGGTACTGGGTGACGGCTTTCTTCTGTTCTAGCAGGCGGGAGAACATGAGCAGGGTCGAATTCCAGCGAGTGGGGCTATCGCAAATGAGGCGTCTCACCGGCAAGTTGTTTTTACGCTGAATTTCTGCAAATCGTGCCATGGCTGTGTAAGAGCGCCTCAAATGCCCACAGAACTTCCTGGCCTGCTTCAGGACATCCGCTAAGCCAGGGTACTTTGCCACAAATCTTTGAACCACTAGATTCATGACATGTGCCATGCAGGGTATGTGTGTCAGCTTCCCCATATGCAAAGCGGCAAGCAGATTGCTGCCGTTGTCGCACACCACGTTGCCTATCTCCAGGTGGTGCGGGGTCAGCCACTCATCCACCTGTTTCTTAAGAGCAGCCAGGAGAGCTGCTCCAGTGTGACTCTCCGCTTTGAGACAAGCCATGTCTAAGATGGCGTGACACCGTCGTACCTGGCATGCAGCATAGGCCCTGCGGAGCTGGGGCTGTGTAGCTGGAGAGGAGAACTGCCACTCAGCCAAGGAGGAGGAGGAGGACAGCGAAGAGCATGTAGCAGGAGGAGAGGAGGTGGCAGGAGGCCTGCCTGCAAGCCGTGGAGGTGTCACAATTTGGTCCGCCGCTTTCTGCTTGCCATCGTTCACCACCAGGTTCACCCAATGGGCTGTGTAGGTAATGTAGCGGCCCTGCCCGTGCTTGGCAGACCAGCCATCCGTGGTCAGGTGTACCCTTGACCCAACGCTCTTCGCAAGAGATGACACCACTTGCCTCTCAACTTCACGGTGCAGTTGGGGTATGGCCTTTCTCGAAAAAAAGGGGCGGCCTGGCATCTTCCACTGCGGTGTTCCGATGGCCACAAATTTACGGAAGGCCTCAGAGTCCACCAGCCGGTATGGTAACAGCTGGCGAGCTAACAGTTCCGCCACGCCAGCTGTCAGACGCCGGGCAAGGGGGTGACTGGCCAAAAGTGGCTTCTTCCGCTCAAACATTTCCTTCACGGACACCTGACTGCTGCTGTGGGCAGAGGAGCAGGAACCGCTCAAGGGCAGAGGCGGAGTGGAGGAGGGTGCCTGTGAAGGTGCAAGGGAGAAAGCGGCAGAAGCAGATGATGCACCTGAAGGAGGAAGAGGAGAAGGAGGGTGACTTTTCTTTTGTGTGCTGCTGCTGCTTTTGCTCAGGTGGCCATCCCATTGCTGTTTGTGCCTTTTCTCCAGGTGCCTTCGTAAGGCACTTGTCCCTACGTGAGTGTTGGCCTTTCCACGGCTCAATTTTTGTTGGCAGAGCGAACAGATGGCTTTGGTCCGATCTGAGGCACACACATTAAAAAATTTCCACACCGCTGAGCCACCCTGGGATGTGGGCACTATGGGGACCTCAGCAGCTGATGCTGAAGGGCAAGTTGGCTGGCTGTACATAGGTGGCGATACATGGTGCCGGACTCTGCCACCAGCTGTTTCTGACGAAGAGCTGCCCCAGCTTCTTTCAGCAACTTCTATCCTCCTACTACTCTCTGACTCCCCCTCTGAACTGTCCCCCTCTTCATCTCCTCTATTGGGAACATACAGAGGATCCCTGTCATCGTCATCATCGTAATCATCCTGCCCAGCTTCGCTTGACTCAGAAAAATCCAAACATGCACCATCAGTAGGTCCTTCATCCTCCTTACACGTTACATCCATAGTGTTGCCGCGTAACGCAGACATATGAGCTGGTGAAAATTCATCTGGCTGTAACAATGGCTGTGCATCAGTGATTTCACCACCACTAAATAATTCTTGCGAAGTGTCAAATGCAGCGGAAGTGGTGCTAGTAGTAGCGCTGGTGGCTGAGCAAGATGAGGTGTTCTGTGTCGCTACTCAACCACGTCCTGACAATCTTGGGAGGTGATGGGACGTGCCTTCTTCCGAGCACTGTACTGTGGGCCAGGTCCACACGAAATTACATTTACACGACCTCGCGCAGACCTGCCGGGTGGCCTTCCTCTGCCACTACCTCTTCCTCTTCCTTTACCTGTTTTGTCCATATCGGGTATGCACGGAGTGGTATATCACACTGCGTGCACTCACGTAGGTAGGTGGGTTCACTTAACTGCACAGGTATGCGCACTGATGCGGTGGGTTCACTGAACAGTACAGGTATACGGTGGCGGGTTCACTGAACACAACAGGTATGCAGTGGCGGGTTCACTGAACAGGTATGCAAGGGCAGGATCACTGAACAGGTATACAGTGGCGGGTCCACTGAACAGAACAGGTATACAGTGGCGGGTCCACTGAACAGAACAGGTATACAGTGGCGGGTTCACAGAACAGGTATGCAGTGGCAGGTTCACTGAACACAACAGGTATGCAGTGGCGTGTTCACTAAACAGGTATACAGTGGCGGGTCCACTGAACAGAACAGGTATACAGTGGCGGGTTCACAGAACAGGTATGCAGTGGCAGGTTCACTGAACACAACAGGTATGCAGTGGCGTGTTCACTAAACAGGTATACAGTGGCGGGTCCACTGAACAGAACAGGTATACAGTGGCGGGTTCACTGAACAGGTATACAGTGGCGGGTCCACTGAACAGAACAGGTATACAGTGGCGGGTTCACAGAACAGGTATGCAGTGGCAGGTTCACTGAACACAACAGGTATGCAGTGGCGTGTTCACTAAACAGGTATACAGTGGCGGGTCCACTGAACAGAACAGGTATACAGTGGCGGGTTCACAGAACAGGTATGCAGTGGCAGGTTCACTGAACACAACAGGTATGCAGTGGCGTGTTCACTAAACAGGTATACAGTGGCGGGTCCACTGAACAGAACAGGTATACAGTGGCGGGTTCACTGAACAGGTATACAGTGGCGGGTCCACTGAACAGAACAGGTATACAGTGGCGGGTTCACAGAACAGGTATGCAGTGGCAGTTTCACTGAACACAACAGGTATGCAGTGGCGGGTTCACTGAACAGGTATACAGTGGCGGGTCCACTGAACAGAACAGGTATACAGTGGCGGGTCCACTGAACAGAACAGGTATACAGTGGCGGGTCCACTGAACAGAACAGGTATACAGTGGTGGGTTCACAGAACAGGTATGCAGTGGCAGGTTCACTGAACACAACAGGTATGCAGTGGCGTGTTCACTAAACAGGTATACAGTGGCGGGTCCACTGAACAGAACAGGTATACAGTGGCGGGTTCACAGAACAGGTATGCAGTGGCAGGATCACTGAACAGGTATACAGTGGGGGGTCCACTGAACAGAACAGGTATACAGTGGCAGGTTCACAGAACAGGTATGCAGTGGCAGGTTCACTGAACACAACAGGTATGCAGTGGCGGGTTCACTGAACAGGTATACAGTGGCGGGTCCACTGAACAGAACAGGTATACAGTGGCGGGTCCACTGAACAGAACAGGTATTCAGTGGCGGGTTCACAGAACAGGTATGCAGTGGCAGGTTCACTGAACACAACAGGTATGCAGTGGCGTGTTCACTAAACAGGTATACAGTGGCGGGTCCACTGAACAGAACAGGTATACAGTGGCGGGTTCACAGAACAGGTATACAGTGGCGGGTCCACTGAACAGAACAGGTATACAGTGGCGGGTTCACAGAACAGGTATGCAGTGGCAGGATCACTGAACAGGTATGCAGTGGCAGGATCACTGAACAGGTATGCAGTGGCAGGATTACTGAACAGGTATGCAGTGGCAGGATCACTGAACAGGTATGCAGTGGCAGGATCACTGAACAGGTATGCAGTGGCAGGATCACAGTACAGGTATGCAGTGGGCTGAGGGCTCACTGAACAGAACAGGTATGCAGTGGCAGGATCACTGAACAGGTATGGAGTGGCAGGATCACAGTACAGGTATGCAGTGGGCTGAGGGCTCACTGAACAGAACAGGTATGCAGTGGCAGGATCACTGAACAGGTATGCAGTGGCAGGATCACAGTACAGGTATGCAGTGGGCTGAGGGCTCACTGAACAGAACAGGTATGCAGCCAGGAAGAAGTTAAGCCTAACTAATCTTTCCCTATATGAGAGACTGCAGCAGCTCGCCCTACTCTCACTAATGCAGGCACACGAGTGGCCGTAATGGCCGCCGCTGCCTGCCTTATATAAGGGGGGGTGGGGCTCCAGGGGCTAGTGTAGCCTAATTGGCTACACTGGGCCTGCTGACTGTGATGTAGAGGGTCAAAGTTGACCCTCAGGTGCATTATGGGGCGAACCGAACTTCTTCCGCAAAACGTTCGCGTGCGGTATCCGCACGCGAACCACCTACGTTCGCGCGAACCACGTTCGCCGGCGAACCGTTCGGCCCAACTCTAGTCCCAGACACACCACACACACACAGCACTACAAGTCCCAGACACACCACACACACAGCGCTACAAGTCCCAGACACACCACACACACAGCGCTACAAGTCCCAGACACACCAAACACACAGCACTACAAGTCCCAGACACACCACACACACAGCACTACAAGTCCCAGACACACCACACACAGCACTACAAGTCCCAGACACACCACACACACAGCACTACAAGTCCCAGACACACCACACACAACACTACAAGTCCCAGACACACCAAACACACAGCACTACAAGTCCCAGACACACCACACACACACAGCACTACAAGTCCCAGACACACCACGCAGAGCACTACAAGTCCCAGACACACCACACACACACAGCACTACAAGTCCCAGACACACCACGCAGAGCACTACAAGTCCCAGACACACCACACACACAGCACTTCAAGTCCCAGACACACCACACACACAGCACTACAAGTCCCAGACACACCACACACACAGCACTACAAGTCCCAGACACACCACACACACAGCACTACAAGCCCCAGACACACCAAACACACAGCACTACAAGTCCCAGACACACCACGCAGAGCACTACAAGTCCCAGACACATCACACACAGCACTACAAGTCCCAGACACACCACACACACAGCACTACAAGTCCCAGACACACCACACACAGCACTACAAGTCCCAGACACACCACACACACACAGCACTACAAGTCCCAGACACACCACGCAGAGCACTACAAGTCCCAGACACACCACACACACACAGCACTACAAGTCCCAGACACACCACGCAGAGCACTACAAGTCCCAGACACACCACACACACAGCACTTCAAGTCCCAGACACACCACACACACAGCACTACAAGTCCCAGACACACCACACACACAGCACTACAAGTCCCAGACACACCACACACAGCACTACAAGCCCCAGACACATCACAC
Organism: Hyperolius riggenbachi; assembly: GCF_040937935.1. Lineage (NCBI taxonomy): Eukaryota > Metazoa > Chordata > Amphibia > Anura > Hyperoliidae > Hyperolius > Hyperolius riggenbachi. Next base: position 27,486,535 of record NC_090646.1, on the reverse strand, counting down.
ACACAGCACTACAAGCCCCAGACATACCACACACACAGCACTACAAGTCCCAGACACACCACACACACAGCACTACAAGTCCCAGACACACCACACACACAGCACTACAAGCCCCAGACATACCACACACACAGCACTACAAGTCCCAGACACACCACACACACAGCACTACAAGCCCCAGACACACCACACACACAGCACTACAAGTCCCAGACACACCACACACACAGCACTACAAGTCCCAGACACACCACACACACACACACAGCACTACAAGTCCCAGACACACCACACACACACAGCACTACAAGTCCCAGACACACCACGCAGAGCACTACAAGTCCCAGACACACCACACACACACAGCACTACAAGTCCCAGACACACCACGCAGAGCACTACAAGTCCCAGACACACCACACACACAGCACTTCAAGTCCCAGACACACCACACACACAGCACTACAAGTCCCAGACACACCACACACACAGCACTACAAGTCCCAGACACACCACACACAGCACTACAAGCCCCAGACACATCACACACACAGCACTACAAGCCCCAGACATACCACACACACAGCACTACAAGTCCCAGACACACCACACACACAGCACTACAAGTCCCAGACACACCACACACACAGCACTACAAGCCCCAGACATACCACACACACAGCACTACAAGTCCCAGACACACCACACACACAGCACTACAAGTCCCAGACACACCACACACAGCACTACAAGTCCCAGACACACCACACACACAGCACTACAAGCCCCAGACATACCACACACACAGCACTACAAGTCCCAGACACACCACACACACAGCACTACAAGCCCCAGACACACCACACACACAGCACTACAAGTCCCAGACACACCACACACAGCACTACAAGTCCCAGACACACCACACACAGCACTACAAGCCCCAGACACACCACACACACAGCACTACAAGTCCCAGACACACCACACACACAGCACTACAAGCCCCAGACACACCACACACACAGCACTACAAGTCCCAGACACACCACACACACAGCACTACAAGTCCCAGACACACCACACACACAGCACTACAAGTCCCAGACACACCACACACACAGCACTACAAGTCCCAGACACACCACACACAGCACTACAAGCCCCAGACACACCAAACACACAGCACTACAAGTCCCAGACACACCACACACACAGCACTACAAGTCCCAGACACACCACACACAGCACTACAAGCCCCAGACACACCACACACAGCACTACAAGTCCCAGACACACCACGCAGAGCACTACAAGTCCCAGACACATCACACACAGCACTACAAGTCCCAGACACACCACACACAGCACTACAAGACCCAGACACACCACACACAGCACTACAAGTCCCAGACACATTACACACACAGCACTACAAGTCCCAGACACACCACACACAGCACTACAAGCCCCAGACACACCACACACACAGCACTACAAGTCCCAGACACACCACACACACAGCACTACAAGCATACTCCCCAACCGCCCCGATTTCGTCGGGATTGTCCTGGTTTAGGAGGCTTGATCCCGCCTCCCGTGATTGCCTGCCTGAATCCCGGGCTGAGAAGTCAGGATGGAGAGCGGCACATCGATTACAGAGAACAGAGCAGTCACCGCGGGACTTCCTCCACAGAGCAAGATGATGTCAGCTACAAAGCCCCGGGTGACTGCTCTGCTCTGCACAGGGGCGCTGACAGGCAGCAAGCAGGACATACTGAGGGCTTCGTCTTGACAGGGTCCTCGGACACTCCTGACGTCACTCCCTCTCACTATTCAACCTGCGGCTGCCGGGAGGACAGACAGCGAATCGGAAGGCCAGAGGACTCGGGAGGCAGAGCCGCGCAGGTTGTCAGCACACTGGCTGGTGGAGGGAGGTGGAGCGTGCAGAAGAATGCTGTGTGAGCCTGGGGCAGCCACGTGGTAAGTGCAGGGAGGAGGCTGTAGTCACTAGTGTTGTAAGTGCGAGGGATTGGTGGGTTCTGCTCTTTCAAACACCCACCACTCTGTATCCTTCTCCCTCCTCCATCCCAGAGGCTGCCGACAAGATACAGAGACACTGGCCAGCCCCGCCTGCAGACCTCCCGAGCACCGCCCCTTGCATGTCCTCTGCCTCCCTCTGCAATTCACAGTACAGCTGGGGGAGAGCCAAAAGGATTCCTATCTGACAGCAGCATTTAAATAAGCTCCACCCCTACATGCACGTGGAGTGAGCCATCTGCCTGTATTACAGCACAGCAGGCAGCCAATAGATAGGAAGCATGTCTGGCCAGCAACGTGGGACTAAGCCCCGCCCCAGGACATCAGGGAAGAGACCAGAGCAGGAAAATTCAAAAGTAAGCCCTCATTGCTTCTTTATGTTACCTATATCACCCCCATACCTTCCATCTCTCTGCACCTAACCACTAGCAGCCTCACACTCCTCAAACTACTGTCACCTGCCTGCACCCCTAATCAGCCCACATACTTCTATCTAATCCCCCTCCCCCAGCACTGTTACCCCTCAATCATCTACCCTGTCACCTGCCTGCACCCCTAATCAGCCTCATACTTCTATCTATTCCCCCTCCCCCAGCACTATTACCCTTCAATCATCTACCCTGTCACCTGCCTGCACTCCAATCAGCCCACATACTTCTATCTAATCCCCCTCCCCCAGCACTGTTACCCCTCAATCATCTACCCTGTCACCTGCCTGCACTCCAATCAGCCCACATACTTCTATCTAATCCCCCGCCCCAGCACTGTTACCCCTCAATCATCTACCCTGTCACCTGCCTGCACTCCAATCAGCCCACATACTTCTATCTAATCCCCCTCCCCCAGCACTGTTACCCCTCAATCATCTACCCTGTCACCTGCCTGCACTCCAATCAGCCCACATACTTCTATCTAATCCCCCTCCCCCAGCACTGTTACCCCTCAATCATCTACCCTGTCACCTGCCTGCACCCCTAATCAGCCCACATACTTCTATCTAATCCCCCTCCCCCAGCACTGTTACCCCTCAATCATCTACCCTGTCACCTGCCTGCACCCCTAATCAGCCCACATACTTCTATCTAATCCCCCTCCCCCAGCACTGTTACCCCTCAATCATCTACCCTGTCACCTGCCTGCACCCCAATCAGCCCACATACTTCTATCTAATCCCCCTCCCCCAGCACTGTTACCCCTCAATCATCTACCCTGTCACCTGCCTGCACCCCAATCATCCCACATACTTCTATCTAATCCCCCTCCCCCAGCACTGTTACCCCTCAATCAGCTACCCTGTCACCTGCCTGCACTCCAATCAGCCCACATACTTCTATCTAATCCCCCTCCCCCAGCACTGTTACCCCTCAATCATCTACCCTGTCACCTGCCTGCACCCCAATCAGCCCACATACTTCTATCTAATCCCCCTCCCCCAGCACTATTACCCCTCAATCATCTACCCTGTCACCTGCCTGCACCCCTAATCAGCCCACATACTTCTATCTAGTTCCCCTCCCCCAGCACTGTTACCCCTCAATCATCTACCCTGTCACCTGCCTGCACCCCAATCAGCCCACATACTTCTATCTAATCCCCCTCCCCCAGCACTATTACCCCTCAATCATCTACCCTGTCACCTGCCTACACCCCTAATCAGCCCACATACTTCTATCTAGTTCCCCTCCCCCAGCACTGTTACCCCTCAATCATCTACCCTGTCACCTGCCTGCACCCCTAATCAGCCCACATACTTCTATCTAGTTCCCCTCCCCCAGCACTGTTACCCCTCAATCATCTACCCTGTCACCTGCCTGCACCCCTAATCAGCCCACATACAATTAAACCCCCTTCCCCAGCATTCTTAGCTCTCATTTTCTCTCCAGCACCTTCAGAACTCTTTTAAAGTAAGCCTGAGGGCAAAGTGGGTAAAATATATACTTTTACCTACAAAATGTATAGGCTATTTTGACACTTTCGAGCTCTGTACTGTGTCTGGCTTTCCCACTGTCTTGCCGCTGTCGCTCCCGCTAGCAATCTCCAAGGCACATGCACAGTAAAGACCTCGGAGGTGTCAGGAGAGCCTGAAGATTATACATTCACCACTTGTCAGCTGCTCCAATGACTTGGCTGCACATTTTCTAGCACTTGGCATGAGAATTGGAGAGGCCTCTGATGGATGGAATCAGTATGTGCTGACCTCTGACTGCTACCTCCAGTATGTACAGTATAAGCTGTTGTCCTGTCCCTTAACTGATAGTAAACTAGCTGCAGTGTGTGCTGATCTCTGCTACCTCCAGTATGTACAGTATTAGCTGTTACTATGTGCCTGTACTGATAGTAAACTAGCTGCAGTGTTTGCTGATCTCTGCTACCTCCAGTATGTACAGTATTAGCTGTTACTATGTGCCTGTACTGATAGTAAACTAGCTGCAGTGTGTACTGATCTCTGCTACCTCCAGTTTGTACAGTATTAGCTGTTACTCTGTGCCTGTACTGATAGTAAACTAGTTGCAGTGTGTACTGATCTCTGCTGCCTCCAGTATGTACAGTATTAGCTGTTACTCTGTGCCTGTACTGATACTAAACTCACTGTAGTGTATTCATTTCTACCCTCAGTATATGTACATTATAAACTGTTACTCTGCCTTTTATTGATAGTAAACCAGCAGCATTGTGTGTTCAATGATCCCTGCTACCTCCAGTATGTACAGTATACACTCTAATGCTTGGTACACACATCCAATTTGACTGCTTTCATGTAGTGTAAGATTGGTCAATCAAAATTGTATGTGTGTATGCATCTTTATGTGATGCCTAGTAACATAGCTTCAGTGTGTGCTGATCTCTGCTACCTGATACTGAGTATAAGCTGTTACTCTGCTTGTACTGATAGTAAACTAGCTGCACTGTGTGCTGATCTCTGCTACCTGATACTGAGTATAAGCTGTTACTCTGTGCTTGTACTGATAGTAAACTAGCTTCAGTGTGTGCTGATCTCTAATACCTACAGTCCCTATCTAATTTGTTAACCAGGGACTATCTGTACTTGGCTAGTCACTTACTAGGTACATCTTCCTAGTACTGAGTAACTTAATTTATCATGGCATTCTTCAGAAATTTTTTTTCTCTTTTTGTCCATATTTATATGGACAAAAATAATTTGTTTATAATAATGTTTATAATCAAAGGTGGGTTACTATACACCAGGGAACTGTATAGGGGAGGGAGGTGGGCACGTGATGCAAGTAAATTTGGGGCGTGGCTAAAGGCATGGCAGGGGTGGGTTTAAGTGTCCCTTTTTCCTGACTCCAAATGTTGGGAGGTATGCTACAAGTCCCAGACACACCAAACACACAGCACTACAAGTCCCAGACAGACCACACACACACCACTACAAGTCCCAGACAGACCACACACACACCACTACAAGTCCCAGACACACCACACACACAGCGCTACAAGTCCCAGACACACCACACACACACCACTACAAGTCCCAGACACACCACACACAGCACTACAGGCCTCAGACACACCACACACACAGCACTACAAGTCCCAGACACACCACACACACAGCACTACAAGTCCCAGACACACAACGCAGAGCACTACAAGTCCCAGACACACCACACACACAAAGCACTACAAGTCCCAGACACACCAAACACACAGCACTACAAGTCCCAGACACACCACACACACACACAGCACTACAAGTCCCAGACACACCACGCAGAGCACTACAAGTCCCAGACACACCACACACACACAGCACTACAAGTCCCAGACACACCACACACACAGCACTACAAGTCCCAGACACACCACACACAGCACTACAAGTCCCAGACACACCAAACACACAGCACTACAAGTCCCAGACACACCAAACACACAGCACTACAAGTCCCAGACACACCACACACAACACTACACGTCCCAGGCACACCACACACACAGCACTACAAGTCCCACACACACCACACACACAGCACTACAAGCCCCAGACACACCACACACAGCACTACAAGTCCCAGACACACCACACACACAACACTACAAGTTCCAGTCACACCACACACAGCACTACAAGCCCCAGACACACCACACACACACCACTACAAGTCCCAGACACACCACACACAGCACTACAAGTCCCAGACACACCACACACACAGCACTACAAGTCCCAGACACACCACACACACACACACACAGCACTACAAGTCCCAGACACACCACGCAGAGCACTACAAGTCCCAGACACACCACACACACACAGCACTACAAGTCCCAGACACACCACACACACAGCACTACAAATCCCAGACACACCACACACACAGCACTACAAGCCCCAGACACACCACACACACACAGCACTACAAGCCCCAGACACACCACACACAGCACTACAAGTCCCAGACACACCACACACAGCACTACAAGTCCCAGACACATCACACACACAGCACTACAAGTCCCAGATACACCACACACACAGCACTACAAGCCCCAGACACACCACACACACAGCACTACAAATCCTAGACACACCACACACACACAGCACTACAAGCCCCAGACACACCACACACAGCACTACAAGCCCCAAACACACCACACACACAGCACTACAAGTCCCAGACACACCACACACACACACACAGCACTACACGCCCCAGACACACCACACACACAGCACTACAAGTCCCAGACACACCACACACACACACAGCACTACAAGTCCCAGACACACCACACACAGCACTACAAGTGCCAGACACACCACACACAGCACTACAAGTCCCGGACACACCACACACACAGCACTCCAAGTCCCAGACACACCACACACACAGCACTACAAGCCCCAGACACACCCCACACAGCACTACAAGCCCCAGACACACCACACACACAGCACTACAAGTCCCAGACACACCACATACACAGCACTACAAGTCCCAGACACACCACACACAGCACTACAAGTCCCAGACACACCACACACACAGCACTACAAGCCCCAGATACACCACACACAGCACTACAAGTCCCAGACACACCCCACACAGCACTACAAGCCCCAGACACACCACACACACAGCACTACAAGTCCCAGACACACCACACACAACACTACAAGTCCCAGACAAACCACACACACACAGCACTACAAGTCCCAGACACACCACACACACAGCACTACAAGTTCCAGACAAACCACACACACACAGCACTACAAGTCCCAGACACATCACACACACACAGCACTACAAGTCCCAGACACACCACACACACAGCACTACAAGGCCCAGACACACCACACACACAGCACTACAAGGCCCAGACACACCACACACACAGCACTACAAGGCCCAGATACACCACACACAGCACTACAAGTCCCAGACAGCACTACAAGTCCCAGACACACCACACACACAGCACTACAAGCCCCAGATACACCACACACAGCACTACAAGTCCCAGACACACCACACACAGCACTACAAGTCCCAGACAAACCACACACACACAGCACTAATAGTCCCAGACACACCACACACACAGCACTACAAGTTCCAGACAAACCACACACACACAGCACTACAAGTCCCAGACACATCACACACACACAGCACTACAAGTCCCAGACACACCACACACACAGCACTACAAGGCCCAGACACACCACACACACAGCACTACAAGCCCCAGACACCACACACAGCACTACAAGTCCCAGACACACCACACACAACACTACAAGTCCCAGACACACCACACACAGCACTACAAGTCCCAGACACACCACACACACACACAGCACTACAAGTCCCAGACACACCACACACACAGCACTACAAGCCCCAGACACACCACACACAGCACTACAAGTCCCAGACACACCACACACACAGCACTACAAGCCCCAGACACACCACACACAGCACTACAAGTCCCAGACACACCACACACACAGCACTACAAGCCCCAGACACACCACACACAGCACTACAAGTCCCAGACACACCCCACACAGCACTACAAGCCCCAGACACACCACACACACAGCACTACAAGTCCCAGACACACCACACACAACACTACAAGTCCCAGACAAACCACACACACACAGCACTACAAGTCCCAGACAAACCACACACACACAGCACTACAAGTCCCAGACACATCACACACACACAGCACTACAAGTCCCAGACACACCACACACACAGCACTACAAGGCCCAGACACACCACACACACAGCACTACAAGGCCCATACACACCACACACACAGCACTAAAAGTCCCAGATACACCACACACAGCACTACAAGTCCCAGACAGCACTACAAGTCCCAGACACACCACACACACAGCACTACAAGGCCCATACACACCACACACACAGCACTACAAGCCCCAGATACACCACACACAGCACTACAAGTCCCAGACACACCACACACAGCACTACAAGCCCCAGACACACCACACACACAGCACTACAAGTCCCAGACACACCACACACAACACTACAAGTCCCAGACAAACCACACACACACAGCACTAATAGTCCCAGACACACCACACACACAGCACTACAAGTCCCAGACACATCACACACACACAGCACTACAAGTCCCAGACACACCACACACACAGCACTACAAGGCCCAGACACACCACACACACAGCACTACAAGCCCCAGACACCACACACAGCACTACAAGTCCCAGACACACCACACACAACACTACAAGTCCCAGACACACCACACACAGCACTACAAGTCCCAGACACACCACACACACACACACAGCACTACAAGTCCCAGACACACCACACACAACACTACAAGTCCCAGACACACCACAAACACAACACTACAAGTCCCAGACACACCACACACAGCACTACAAGTCCCAGACACACCACACACACAGCACTACAAGCCCCAGACACACCACACACAGCACTACAAGTCCCAGACACACCACACACACAGCACTACAAGCCCCAGACACACCACACACAGCACTACAAGTCCCAGACACACCACACACACAGCACTACAAGCCCCAGACACACCACACACAGCACTACAAGTCCCAGACACACCACACACAGCACTACAAGCCCCAGACACACCACACACACACACAGCACTACAAGCCCCAGACACACCACACACAGCACTACAAGTCCCAGACACACCACACACACAGCACTACAAGCCCCAGACACACCACACACAGCACTACAAGTCCCAGACACACCACACACAGCACTACAAGCCCCAGACACACCACACACACACACAGCACTACAAGCCCCAGACACACCACATACACAGCACTACAAGTCCCAGACACACCACACACACACAGCACTACAAGTCCCAGACACACCACACACTGCACTACAAGTCCCAGACACACCACACACACAGCACTACAAGTCCCTGACACACCACACACACACACACAGCACTACAAGTCCCAGACACACCACACACACAGCACTACAAGCCCCAGACACACCACACACACAGCACTACAAGTCCCAGACACACCACACACACAGCACTACAAGTCCCAGACACACCACACACACAGCACTACAAGCCCCAGACGCACCACACACAGCACTACAAGTCCCAGACACATCACACACAGCACTACAAGCCCCAGACACACCACATACACAGCACTACAAGTCCCAGACACACCACACACACACAGCACTACAAGTCCCAGACACACCACACACTGCACTACAAGTCCCAGACACACCACACACACAGCACTACAAGTCCCTGACACACCACACACACACACACAGCACTACAAGTCCCAGACACACCACACACACAGCACTACAAGTCCCTGACACACCACACACACACACACAGCACTACAAGTCCCAGACACACCACACACTGCACTACAAGTCCCAGACACACCACACACAGCGCTACAAGCGTACGTTAAAAAGGGGCGCTGGGAAAAAAGGGCGCCGGGTTTTTAACGATAAGCATGGATAACGTTTAAAAATGTATTGTACTGTATTTCGTTTAAAATTAATGGTTTTTAAAGTTATAAATCATTAAATAATGTGCATTAAATCGGCAATTGTAAAAACGTTAATTTTTCGTTTAAATAGTGAATCGTATAATAACGTTTAAAAAAAAAATTACTAAGTAACCCTCCCTGTACCTACCCCTAACCCCTAGACCCCCCTGTTGATGCCTAAACCTAAGACCCCCCCTGTTGGTGCCTAAGTAACCCTCCCTGTACCTACCCCTAACCCCTAGACCCCCCTGTTAGTGCCTATACCTAAGACCCCCCTGTTGGTGCCTAAACCTAAGACCCCCCTGTTGGTGCCTAAACCTAAGACCCCCCTGTTGGTGCCTAAACCTAAGACCCCCCTGTTGGTGCCTAAACCTAAGACCCCCCTGTTGGTGCCTAAACCTAAGACCCCCCTGTTGGTGCCTAAACCTAAGACCCAACAAACATACAAATATCCAGGCACATCGCCTCTAGTTAGGACATTAAATACATTTTTAGGGAAAGGGAGGTGCTGAAGGGGGTGTGGCTAGAAACAGCAAAAATCAATTAACCCTTCGCACACTCACATGCAAATGTTCAAACAAATGCATTCACAGATTTACTCATCCAGGCACAACTGTTATCCCTACTGCTAAATTAAAAGCCAGGGTTTTAGTTCACAGAAGAATGCATTCTTATGCTTAGTCACCTATACTGCGCAGAAGTACCCAGGTAAACATAGGTGTCCTAACTCTGGCCCTTTTTTTTTTTTTTTAAACCTAAGACCCCCCTGTTGGTGCCTAAACCTAAGACCCCCCCTGTTGGTTTTTTCGTTTAAAAATAATGTAAAAAAAAAAAAAAAAAGTACTGTTTTTCGTTTAAAAATAATGTTCAGGAAAAATATTGTACTGTTTTTCGTTTAAAAATAATATTTAAAAATGTATAAATCATTAAATAATGTGTAATCATGAGAAACAGTAATAAAACATTAAGTCTCCGGGCGCCGCTTTTAAAACGTTAGTTTTCTCCGGCGCCCTTTTTTCCTATCGGGCGCCCATTAAACGATATTTATTATAGGAGTGAATGGCGGCGCCCGATTTGTCCACTAGCCTCAGGCGCCCGAATTTACTGTTTCCGCGCTACAAGTCCCAGACACACCACACACACAGCACTACAAGTCCCAGATACACCACACACAGCACTACAAGTCCCAGACACACCACACACAGCACTACAAGTCCCAGACACACCACCCACACAGCACTACAAGCCCCAGATACACCACACACAGCACTACAAGTCCCAGACACACCCCACACAGCACTACAAGCCCCAGACACACCACACACACAGCACTACAAGTCCCAGACACACCACACACAACACTACAAGTCCCAGACAAACCACACACACACAGCACTACAAGTCCCAGACACACCACACACACAGCACTACAAGTTCCAGACAAACCACACACACACAGCACTACAAGTCCCAGACACATCACACACACACAGCACTACAAGTCCCAGACACACCACACACACAGCACTACAAGGCCCAGACACACCACACACACAGCACTACAAGGCCCAGACACACCACACACACAGCACTACAAGGCCCAGATACACCACACACAGCACTACAAGTCCCAGACAGCACTACAAGTCCCAGACACACCACACACACAGCACTACAAGCCCCAGATACACCACACACAGCACTACAAGTCCCAGACACACCACACACAGCACTACAAGTCCCAGACAAACCACACACACACAGCACTAATAGTCCCAGACACACCACACACACAGCACTACAAGTTCCAGACAAACCACACACACACAGCACTACAAGTCCCAGACACATCACACACACACAGCACTACAAGTCCCAGACACACCACACACACAGCACTACAAGGCCCAGACACACCACACACACAGCACTACAAGCCCCAGACACCACACACAGCACTACAAGTCCCAGACACACCACACACAACACTACAAGTCCCAGACACACCACACACAGCACTACAAGTCCCAGACACACCACACACACACACAGCACTACAAGTCCCAGACACACCACACACACAGCACTACAAGCCCCAGACACACCACACACACAGCACTACAAGTCCCAGACACACCACACACACAGCACTACAAGCCCCAGACACACCACACACAGCACTACAAGTCCCAGACACACCACACACACAGCACTACAAGCCCCAGACACACCACACACAGCACTACAAGTCCCAGACACACCACACACACAGCACTATAAGCCCCAGACACACCACACACAGCACTACAAGTCCCAGACACATCACACACAGCACTACAAGCCCCAGACACACCACACACACAGCACTACAAGTCCCAGACACACCACACACACAGCACTATAAGTCCCAGACACACCACACACACAGCACTACAAGCCCCAGACACACCATACACAACACTACAAGTCCCAGACACACCCCACACAGCACTACACGTCCCTGACACACCACACACACAGCACTACAAGTCCCAGACACACCACACACACAGCACTACAAGCCCCAGACACACCACACACACAGCACTACAAGTCCCAGACACACCACACACACAGCACTACAAGTCCCAGACACACCACACACACAGCACTACATGTCCCAGACACACCACACACACAGCACTACAAGCCCCAGACACACCACACACACAGCACTACAAGTCCCAGACACACCACACACATACCACTACAAGTCCCAGACACACCACACACAGCACTACAAGTCCCAGACACACCACACACAGCACTACAAGTCCCAGACACACCACACATAGCACTACAAGTCCCAGACACAGCACACACACAGCACTACAAGTCCCAGGCACACCACACACACAGCACTACAAGTCCCAGACACACAACACACACAGCACTACAAGTCCCAGACACATCACACACAGCACTACAAGTCCCAGACACCCCACACACACAGCACTCCAAGTCCCAGACACACAACACACAGCATTACAAGTCCCAGACACACCACACACACAGCACTACAAGTCCCAGACACACCACACACACAGCACTACATGTCACAGACACACCACACACACACAGCACTACATGTCCCAGACACACCACACACATACAGCACTCCAAGTCCCAGACACACCACACACACAGCACTCCAAGTCCCAGACACACAACACACACAGCACTACAAGTCCCAGACACACCACACACACAGCACTCCAAGTCCCAGACACACCACACACAGCATTACAAGTCCCAGACACACCACACACACACAGCACTACATGTCCCAGACACACCACACACACACAGCACTACAAGTCCCAGACACACCACACACACACAGCACTACAAGTCCCAGATACACCACACACAGCACTACAAGTCCCAGACACACCACACACACAGCACTACAAGTCCCAGACACACCACACACAGCACTACAAGCCCCAGACACACCACACACAGCACTACAAGTCCCAGACACACCACACACACAGCACTACAAGTCCCAGACACACCACACACAGCACTACAAGTCCCAGACACACCACACACAGCACTACAAGTCCCGGACACACCACACACACAGCACTACAAGTCCCAGATACACCACACACAGCACTACAAGTCCCAGACACACCACACACACAGCACTACAAGTCCCAGACACACCACACACAGCACTACAAGTCCCGGAAACACCACACAGCACTCCAAGTCCCAGACACACCACACACACAGCACTCCAAGTCCCAGACACACCACACACACACAGTACTACAAGTCCCAGACACACCACACACACAGCACTCCAAGTCCCAGACACACCACACACAGCATTACAAGTCCCAGACACACCACACACACAGCACTACAAGTCCCAGACACACCACACACAGCACTACAAGTCCCGGAAACACCACACAGCACTCCAAGTCCCAGACACACCACACACACAGCACTCCAAGTCCCAGACACACCACACACACACAGTACTACAAGTCCCAGACACACCACACACACAGCACTCCAAGTCCCAGACACACCACACACAGCATTACAAGTCCCAGACACACCACACACACAGCACTACATGTCCCTGACACACCACACACACAGCACTACAAGTCCCAGACACACCACACACACAGCACTACAAGCCCCAGACACACCACACACACAGCACTACAAGTCCCAGACACACCACACACACAGCACTACAAGTCCCAGACACACCACACACACAGCACTACATGTCCCAGACACACCACACACACACAGCACTACAAGCCCCAGACACACCACACACACAGCACTACAAGTCCCAGACACACCACACACACACCACTACAAGTCCCAGACACACCACACACAGCACTACAAGTCCCAGACACAGCACACACACAGCACTACAAGTCCCAGACACACCACACACAGCACTACAAGTCCCAGACACACCACACACAGCACTACAAGTCCCAGACACAGCACACACACAGCACTACAAGTCCCAGGCACACCACACACACAGCACTACAAGTCCCAGACACACCACACACAACACTACACGTCCCAGACACACCACACACACACACCACTACAAGCCCCAGACACACCACACACACAGCACTACAAGCCCCAGACACACCACACACAGCACTACAAATCCCAGGCACACCACACACAGCACTACAAGTCCCAGACACACCACACACATAGCACTACAAGCCCCAGACACACCACACACAGCACTCCAAGTCCCAGACACACCACACACCACACACACACAGCACTCCAAGTCCCAGACACACCACACACACAGCACTCCAAGTCCCAGACACACAACACACACAGCACTACAAGTCCCAGACACACCACACACACAGCACTACAAGTCCCAGACACACCACACATACAGCACTACATGTCACAGACACACCACACACACACAGCACTACATGTCCCAGACACACCACACACATACAGCACTCCAAGTCCCAGACACACCACACACACAGCACTCCAAGTCCCAGACACACAACACACACAGCACTACAAGTCCCAGACACACCACACACACAGCACTCCAAGTCCCAGACACACCACACACAGCATTACAAGTCCCAGACACACCACACACACAGCACTACAAGTCCCAGACACACCACACACACAGCACTACATGTCACAGACACACCACACACACACAGCACTACATGTCCCAGACACACCACACACATACAGCACTCCAAGTCCCAGACACACCACACACACAGCACTCCAAGTCCCAGACACACAACACACACAGCACTACAAGTCCCAGACACACCACACACACAGCACTCCAAGTCCCAGACACACCACACACAGCATTACAAGTCCCAGACACACCACACACACAGCACTACATGTCCCAGACACACCACACACACACAGCACTACAAGTCCCAGACACACCACACACACACAGCACTACAAGTCCCAGATACACCACACACAGCACTACAAGTCCCAGACACACCACACACACAGCACTACAAGTCCCAGACACATCACACACAGCACTACAAGCCCCAGACACACCACACACAGCACTACAAGTCCCAGACACACCACACACACAGCACTACAAGTCCCAGACACACCACACACAGCACTACAAGTCCCAGACACACCACACACAGCACTACAAGTCCCAGACACACCACACACAGCACTACAAGTCCCAGACACACCACACACACAGCACTACAAGTCCCAGACACACCACACACAGCACTACAAGTCCCAGACACACCACACACAGCACTACAAGCCCCAGACACACCACACACACAGCACTACAAGTCCCAGATACACCACACACAGCACTACAAGTCCCAGACACACCACACACACAGCACTACAAGTCCCAGACACACCACACACAGCACTACAAGTCCCGGACACACCACACACACAGCACTGCAAGTTCCAGACACACCACACACACAGCACTACAAGTACCAGACACATCACACACAGCACTACAAGTCCCAGACACACCACACACACAGCACTCCAAGTCCCAGACACACAACACACACAGCACTACAAGTCCCAGACACACCACACACACAGCACTCCAAGTCCCAGACACACCACACACAGCATTACAAGTCCCAGACACACCACACACACAGCACTACAAGTCCCAGACACACCACACACACAGCACTACATGTCACAGACACACCACACACACACAGCACTACATGTCCCAGACACACCACACACATACAGCACTCCAAGTCCCAGACACACAACACACACAGCACTACAAGTCCCAGACACACCACACACACAGCACTCCAAGTCCCAGACACACCACACACAGCATTACAAGTCCCAGACACACCACACACACAGCACTACATGTCCCAGACACACCACACACACACAGCACTACAAGTCCCAGACACACCACACACACACAGCACTACAAGTCCCAGATACACCACACACAGCACTACAAGTCCCAGACACACCACACACACACAGCACTACAAGTCCCAGATACACCACACACAGCACTACAAGTCCCAGACACACCACACACACAGCACTACAAGTCCCAGACACACCACACACACAGCACTACAAGTCCCAGACACATCACACACAGCACTACAAGTCCCAGACACACCACACACACAGCACTACAAGTCCCAGACACACCACACACAGCACTACAAGTCCCAGACACACCACACACAGCACTACAAGTCCCGGACACACCACACACACAGCACTACAAGTCCCAGATACACCACACACAGCACTACAAGTCCCGGACACACCACACAGCACTACAAGTCCCAGACACACCACACACACAGCACTGCAAGTTCCAGACACACCACACGCACAGCACTACAAGTACCAGACACATCACACACAGCACTACAAGTCCCAGACACACCACACACACAGCACTACAAGTCCCAGACACATCACACACAGCACTACAAGCCCCAGACACACCACACACAGCACTACAAGTCCCAGACACACCACACACACAGCACTACAAGTCCCAGACACACCACACACAGCACTACAAGTCCCAGACACACCACACACACAGCACTCCAAGTCCCAGACACACCACACACACAGCACTACAAGGCCCAGACACACAACACACACAGCACTACAAGTCCCAGACACACCACACACACACAGCACTACAAGTCCCAGACACACCACACACAGCACTACAAGCCCCAGACACACCACACACAGCACTACAAGCCCCAGACACACCACCCCCACTTCACCTGGGATAAATGGATGAAGAAATATTCAGTGAAATAAGCCAGAGTGAGTAGCCAGAGCAGTTTTTCTCCAGCATAAGGTAAAATATTCTATACATTCATAAAACACACTTACAAAAGACATTGCAGCCTTGGCTCAGGACTTGTAAATTTAGGGATTTCTTTTACATTCATAGCTACATGAAACACACCGCCAATAATGATGTCTCCTTCCTCATAATATGCATGTTGGTACACCATGATTGGGGCAAGTCTGCAGGCTGTGCTCTGTATCTCTGCCCCTCCGCAGGAAGATGTGTGCAGGATGAGGAGGCAGAGGATGATATCGCACACATAGAGGACAGTGTTCGGTGTTGAGCAGCCCATGTCCTGTACAGGACTGAGCCTTGTCAATGACAACGCTGGGGACCCATGGCAGTCCGGTGTGTGCTCACTACATCTACAAGCAGCTTTTATTTATTACTATTGGTTAATTTAGATGTTCAGCTGCAGAATAACTGCATACTGATTTGTATGTGCTTCTAAAATGAACTGGAGTTATAGAAGATATTCACTTAAAGAGAACCTTAACTACAGGAAAAAAAAGTTTAACTTGCCTATTGCTGGATTGTCCCTGTGACAGCTCACATATTTTAATGTTTATGATATTGAAGAGTTTGCAATAAAGATTTCTATAAGTTTTGAAAGAAGTCCCTGAGTATGCTGGTCCTTGTGGACTTTATAACTTACCTGGGGCTTCCACCAGCTCCCTGCAGCCGTCCAGTGCCTGTGCTGTCACTAAGTGACCCTCCAGTCTCCCGCGTAGCTCAGTTTAGTTTTTGGCAGTGCACCTGGGGAGTCCTGGCCATGCGCGACCTCGATTGTGCTCCCGTTCCTGTGGCCGTCCTGTGCCTGCACAGTATGTGTACTACGTACTTACGTACACGTAGTACTACATGTATGTACACATACTGCTCAGGCGCAAGATAGCCACAGGGACGGGAGCGCGATCGTGGATGCGCACAATCAGGGCTGTGCAAGTGAACTGCCAATGATGATCGGTGAGTGACGGCGTGGCCACAGGGCAGCTGCAAGGGACTGGTGGAGGCCCCAGGTAAGTGAAACTTTTTTTTTTTTTTTTTTTGCTTCAATTAACCTTCTGTTTTAATTATTTCTGTGGAAAAAGTAAATACTCCCCTCCAAAGCATAAGATAGAGTATGTGATCTGCATCTATATGTAGTATGTAATAAAGAGATCATGAATAAGGAGGAGGGGCAGATCTTTCAAGTTCTATCACATGGCAGATAAGCACAAATTAGCTTACCAAACTTTTCCACAAAAGCATCCACAAGATTTGCCATGCGGTTGCTTTTCTTGCCCATTGCTCGGGTAGGGATGAGTAGAAATGTCACTTACATTATCTCAAAGATTGTTGAGTAGACGGACATTCTAGGAATTTTTGCAAAAACAATTTTGCAAATTAAATTGAAAGTCAATGGGCAGAATTTACATAGCAAAGCCTCTATGCATGAAGCAGGTGGTTTCGGCGCTGAGCTCCGAGCGCCTGTGTTGGGCACCACAATATTACTAAAGCTGTAGTGTGCGGTATCAGCGGAAAAAGGTGCCTGAGCCATCTGTGTAGAGAGGAGAATTCCATAGACTTCAGTGTTATTTGCTGAAGGTTATAAGGTGGTGAAAAGGCCACCCATGTTTTTTTTTTTTTTTTTTTTGCTATAAAAGGGCCCACTGGGATGATGGAGATGTTGGGGCAAAAGAGGTGGTGGAGTCTGAGGATGTGTTTGAGGACAATTGGCTGAACCCAGCTTATGTGCCTGAAATCTCCTAAGGCAGCTCTGAGGATGAGGCACTGGCAGAGGAGTGATGGTGTGAGAGAGCAGGGTAGAGCAGCATTGCAACCAGGGGCAGGGCCAGGGACAGCAGTGGACAAGGAAGTCGTCAGCCAAAGCTAACTGCTTCAGCCATCACCACCACCCAACCCGCAGAGACCCGCATCCCCTTCAAGCCGTAAGGGGGTGTTCACGTTGCCCACCTGGAACTTTTTCCACTCGTCCACCCTTGATGAGAGATTTGCTGTTTGCGACAATTGCAAAGCCCACATCAGCACAGGTCACAATCATGCCAAGTTGGAAACTGAAGGCCTCCAGATCCACTTGAAGAGCCACCACTCAAGGCAGTTCAAAGAGTTCTAAAAGGCTGCAGGAGGCTGGTCAGAGCAGGAATGCCACTTTGCAGCCTTCAGCAGCAGCAGGGTCCCATCCTCCTTCTTGTGCAGCAGCAGGAGCACGGAAAAACATTGCTCCCCACAATGCTCCCTCCAGAGCTCCCCCAGAAATTGAGGTTGGTGAATGCCAACCTGTCCTCAGTGCCCTCCTCAGCACCCTCAACAGCTTTCCATGGAGGACAGCAGTAGACCCAGCTTAGCGACACCTTTCTGGGAGTGACCAAGGCTCTACCTCCCACCCACAGGCAAATCCAGAAGCTGAATGGGATGCTTGCCCGGTACATTGGCTCCTAGTTCCAGCTGTAATCCCTTGTGCAGGAGTGGAGTGACATGTCGATCCCAGCACTCCATGAGTTTGTGGTCCAGAATGTGAACTGTGTGCTTGATTACTCCATAGGCAAATGGGTCCATCTGACCATGGACTCTTGGGGCAGTCGATATGAACAGGACTACTACCTGTCTCCTTACTGCCTACTGGGTCTCCTTGGTGGAAGGGGGTGAGGCCTCAGCCTCCTCTGATCCAGTTCTCTCCACTGGCGAGGGTACACCCTGCAAGCATGCCCACCTCAGCAGCAACTAAAACACTGCCATTGCTAAGCGCTGCTTGAATTGGTGACCGTGGGGACTGAGAGACTGACAACCAGAAATGACCTAGGCGTTCTCTGGGAGCAGGATCAAAGGTGGCTGACCCCAGGAGGCCTCACAGTCGGGGTTGTGGTGTCCAACAATGCCCGCCCCCTGCAGGGGAGACTTGACCCACATCCACTGTCTTGCCCATGTCCTGAACCTAGTGGTTCAGAGGTTCCTGTGCACCTACCTGGGGATGGACAATTTGTCACAAGCAGCACAGAAAATGGTTGCTTATTTCTGCCTCTCCCCCACTGACCTGCAGCAGCGAGAGGGCCTGCCACCATACCGGATCATCATGGATTTGCTAACACACTGGAACTCCACCCTGGTATTGTGAAAGTGGCTGTGGCAGCACAAGACCGCTGTCACTCACTACATCATGGATGAGACAGTAGATGGCCACACAAGTCTGCATGTCATTCCTGCTGTGGATTAGGGGCAGATGCAGCAGGTGTGCCTAGAGTTGACTCCCGTCCTGCACGGAACCAATATGGTAAGCCAGGAGCAGGCATCCATCTGCAAGTGGGTGCTGATGGTTTGCCTGCTGGAAAAGGCACTCTTCAATCTGCTGGAACAGGGATAGGCAGCCCTGGCACAGCAGGAAGAGCAGGCAGCTGTACAGTTCACCTCTCAGGAGAAGGAGGAAGACTTGCAGGTGTTGGAGAAGGCGTTGGAGGCCCCTTTCCTTGCTGTAGAATGGGAAAGGCCAAGCACCACTGCAGTGGTGTTTGGTTAGGGAAAGGACAACAACACTCAGGGACAGGGAGAACATCTGGATCATCATAATCTTGACCTATGGCTGAAGGGGAAGCTGCGGGAGTTCCTTCAGCCAGGGTTGCTCATCAGGACTCTCGAATTTGAATATACCAGAAAATTCGGGAAGATTTTTAGGGTTGCCGAAGTCGAAGCAGAAGCCGAAGTCAGAAGATGGTACCGAATCCGAATTTGAAGGTTCCCGAATAGTCGCAGTCGAATTCGGCCGGATGACGCGGTGATCACGAGGTTCGACTTCGGTATCTGCGGATGACGTCATTGGGCCAATCAGAACTCCTCCTGCCGAGGCCCTAGCAACCCTAGCAACCAATCTATATAAGGAAGCGGCCATCTTGCGGAGCCCCATCCTTGCTTCCTTGCTGTCTGACTGAGCAGTACTAAGAGTATCTCCAGTGCTGCTGCGTGTCTCTGAGCAAGTGCTTCTTGTGCTAAACCCAGCGTTTTGCATCCTACACTCATTCTACACTCTTATATTGTACTCATTTATAGTTAGATAGTATTTTGATTGTTTGTAGTCAGCTAATGTGTACTGTATACTGTGCTAGGCTAGTGTTAGTCTGTGTGCAGGCTAGGCCTGCTAGCCTAGGGCAGCCTTAGCCTACTACTAGCTTAGGTAGGTTAGGGATTATAGTTAGTTATGTACTAGTACTAGTTTAGTTAATTTGTACTGCTGTAGTCTGTTAGTTTATTAGCTTCAGTACTGTGTTAGTTAAGGGCTCTTTCACACTACAGGCAGCAGTAAAAGGCTAAAACGCTGCGTTTTGGCTGCAGGTGTTTTCAAGGCGTTTTGAAGGTGTTTTAACGCCAACACATCACTATCAATTGTAAAAAGAAACGCCACGGTCAGCCCTAAAAAAGCTCCTGGGAGCGTTGAAACGCAACGCTCCAAAACGCGGCGTTGGATGTGAAAGGTAAAATGAAAGTCTATGGACTTTCATTTTACCTTGGAAAACGCCAACTTTGGCCGTGGCGTTAAAACGCTGAAATAGCCCTCTAATGTGAAAGGGCCCTAATAGTTAGTTACTGACTGTGTACAGGCCAGCATCCGTTGTGATCTGTGACAGTCATCTGCCCGACCATATTGATTGATTGCGTCCGACCGTGTGTGGCCGACTTTAATTGTCACTCACTGTCTGCCACACGACTTAGTTATTGTGTAGTACACTAGCGATTTATAGTTAGTTGCGTACTACTGTCAGGAACCGGCCCTGCGGCAAGCCTGCAGATACGGTTCCCGACTGTGTGTTTGACCAGATCAAGAGGGAAGCAGCCTTAGTCAAGCTACAACAAGGCTGTCGCCCCTCAAAGCACTTCTCACTGCCACCACTAGCTGCTGCTAGACACTTCCATGATTCACACTCTGCTGTCGAGTGATCTGCACGCAGTCCACGTTTTCGTATTCGGGTCAGCTTTGCGCTTTAGGCCAAATACGGGAATGCCACGCACACACAGTACAATCGTACAGTAGCAAGGCACAATCAGGCACTGAACTTGTAACGTAAATTACACTGCAGTCTCTCTAGACCACAGGTGTCGAACTCCAGGCCTGGAGGGCCAGATCCATGTCAGTGTTTAGGATGGACTGAGAAAGAGAGCAATGTGTTCTACCTGAAGGACCACTCCTTTCCTGATTCAGACC
This sequence comes from Hyperolius riggenbachi, assembly GCF_040937935.1. Taxonomy (NCBI): domain Eukaryota; kingdom Metazoa; phylum Chordata; class Amphibia; order Anura; family Hyperoliidae; genus Hyperolius; species Hyperolius riggenbachi. The sequence continues at coordinate 27,463,786 of NC_090646.1, read as the reverse complement.
CATCAATTAATTTGAGCTGCATCAAAAATGTGTGGTGATCTCGGCCCTCGTAGGACCAGTTTGACATCCCTGCTCTAGACTATGAGCGTTGGCTTAGTACAGCAGAAGTCAAACTTATTAAATAACGATTTAATATTCCAGAAAAAAAGCAGAACAATGCAGAAAATAATATATACACAAGATTTACAAAAACAAAGTAAAAATTACAAAATAAAAGTTACAAAGATACAAAAGACAGTTTGCATAAAATAAAATGGGATAAACGTTACCAATACAAAGTCTAACTTGGTCGTGGGAAGACACGGATTTCCGATTCGATCGGGATCATCTCTAGCTATGTGCTACCTCCAAGAGAAGATGGTTTGTGAAGGTCTTTTGCAGGCTCTTATAGCCCAATTTGTTGCCCAGGGCAATGGATGTTCAGTCCCACAATCTAATGCAATTTCCCCAAAGTGTGACATCACCGTCTGTCGAGCCCCCTGTTACATCTGGGCTAGCTGTGACATGCAAATGTCAAGGCTTTTCCTGTCCCACTTAGAACTCTGCAGACTCAATTAGTCCGATTGTATTTTGGCTTGTTTACATATACACATAGTTCAAAGCAATGCAACACCTTTCAGCAGACCCAGAACAGGATAGAGAGGCATTACCTAATTACCTCTTTCCTTGCAGGGAGCACAGGTTACAGGTGACACAGCAAAGTATACATATGAGACAGTATTTCATAGCAGATCAAATGTAAAGACCTGACTGGCTATTGACTAATTAGCCATCTCCTAATTAGAGGCTAGGTAGACAGTCCCTAATTGAACATCTAGGTTCATTTGCCTATCCAACGTAATTTATCTATTCAAATGCAGACAATGGTAGCTTTTCCTGCTGACCACTGAATGCAGAGTTACATTTACATTTACATACAGGAACTCTATGAAGCCAGACTGGCATACATACACCTCTGAAAGACACACAGCAGATAGAAAAGTGAAAAATACACACATTCTATTCGTAGCTCTCTCATTAATCTCAGCCAACTGGAAGTCAGCTGACCAAATATCCATTAAACAATAAAAATATACAGTTCAGAAGAACATACTAATGGAGCAAAAAATTAGATACCAAATCTCAGGGGGAATTTGCTCCTTAAACCTGCCTAGCTTATGGATAGGGCACTAATATTCCATAGAACAGCAATCAGGTACGAAACCAGAGCTATATTACTGACTTCAAGATCAATCTCAAAGATTAGCAGTAGGACCAAAACAATTAAAACAAGGTTACCGTAGTTTTAATTAATGGTTAATGTTGACCACCATAATTGAGTTCATTTTATTTTTTATGTTTCTTTCCTTTCCCTTATATTTTGACTCCACGGTATATGTTCTATGTTTTATGTTAAATGATGGTGAGAATTACTCCACCACTAATATACGCTTAATACAGGATTTATAAGAGATCACTACTAGCTTATTGGGGTCCCCAGGACCAACTGTCCAATAAGAATCAGGTTGTTGTTCCTAGATGGGGGGATAATAATTTAATGTCCCTGAGTATTCTTTGGAATAACAAAAAGAAATAAGTGTATGTAATAACTGTTACCATTGTAAAGGTATGACAATTCTGTGCTTGTATACTCAGCAATCACATTGGTTATGACACATGGTTCATGTTTATATCTGTCTGACTTTTTGATCAATAAAAGTTTGATGACAAAAAAAAAAGAAAAGTGAAAAATATGGCTTCCACGAGATACAACATGGCTGCTATGTTCTGCATATTACCGTACATATCATCATCACCACATAGATCCTCACAACTACTACTACCACTACTACTACTACTACTACTACTATTACTACTCATTTACTTAATTTCTACTGTTAGTCTGTGAATTTATTCGCTTCAGTACTGTGTAATAGTTACTTCACAGGCCAACATCCGTTGTGATCTTTGACTGTCATCTGCCCGACCCTATTGATTGATTGCATCCAACCGTGTGTGACCGAGGGTTGTCACTGTCTGCCACATGACTTAGTTAGTGACTACTGTAGACTACACTACTGTTAGTAGTACTAATACTATTTAAATTTAAAAAAAAAAAACTTTCATTTTTTGTTGTCACTCAGTCACCACCAGTCACCACCAACTCAGACTCTTTATTAAAGTTTACACTCTTTCCCGCCCTTTTCTACGCATATATATATTTTTTCTTATTGTATTTGTATAATTGTACAATGACTGGCAGAGGTAGAGGGCGAGTAACCACCAGGAGAGGCAGCACCATTGCAGCAGCCACTGCCAGCAGCAGCAGGTCTGTGACTGGTCCGCCGCCAGCCACTGACCACAGAGTTGTGGAGGAGGGAGCAGAGGAGCAACAGCAGTGTGTTGCGCCCATCTTTGAGACAGGTCGTCGCCCCCGGCCCATTGCGGAGAGTCAGGTGCAGGCTGTGGTGGAAATGGTGGCGGAGCAGCAAGCCACCGTTTCCAACCAGACCTCCAGGTCCAGACAGACCAGTGCCACCACCACCAGCACTCTGGTCCGCACCAGGCCTCCACCACCACTTGAGGTCATGTCGACCCCAGCGTCACGTCGACCCCAGAAGAAGAAGAACCAGATGATTGAGGAAGAAAAAGAAGAACCAGATGATGATGAAGAAGAAGACGAAGAAGAACCAGGTGAAGAAGAAGATGAAAAACCAATTGAAGATGAACCAGAAGAAGAAGAACCAGGTGGAGAAGAAGAAGAACTTGAAGAACCAGATGCAAGTGAAGAAGATGATGAAGATGATAGTAATGATTGATGACGAGAAAGAAGATGGTAAAACAGAAAAAGAAGATGGTGAAGAAAAAGATGGAGAGAACAAAAAGAAGGTGCAGATGTTGAAGAAGAATAAACAAGAAATGCAGAAAAAAAAGTTTACCATCAATTTTTTTTTTAATTACACCTATTTAAATGTGATTTCCCTTTAAAAAAAAAAAAAAAAGGCTATCCGAATTCGCGAACTCAAATTTTTCCCAAATTCAGTTACCAATCTCGAATCAAATTCAAATTCGAATCAGATTCGATGGTCGCGAACGAATTTGAGTCCGAATTTGCACCGGACCTGAATTCTAATGTACTCAAATCAAATTTGGGTACATTCGAGCATGCTTGCCTTCAGCCCTCCGAGACAGCACCTGCTGGGTTGCCTGGATGGAGAAGGGGGGGGGGGGGGAAGTAAGGCTGGGGGAAGGTTTCCTCCAGTCTCCAAAAAAGGGCCTCGTGCGACAAAACCTACCCCCAGCCTTACACCCCCCCTCCGTCCAGCCAACCCAGCAGATGCCTGCGGTGCATGTCAGCAGCAGCAGGTGCCCAGGATATCTGCTGGGTCTCACTAGGCAACTCTACATGGTGGAGCTGCCCAGAGAGGAGTTGCCAGCAGCAGCCTCTACATGCGGTCTTACAGTGCATTTTGACACCATGAGCCCCAAAGACCCTATGAACTACTGGGTCGAGAGGCTGGACATCTGGATGGAGCTTGCCCAGTACACCCTTGAAGCCCTTTCCTGCCCCCCTTCCATGGTGCTCTTTGAGAGATGCTTCAGTGCGACCAGTGGCTATGTCACAGAGAAGTGCTCTTGTTTGTCCACCCAATAGGTGGACAGACTCATGTTCATGAAAATCAACCAGGCTTGGGTTTAAAGAGACTCTGTAACAAAAATGTCAGCCTTAGTTCTTCTATCCTATAAGTTGCTTTGCCTGTTCTAATGTGCTCTGGCTTACTGCAGCCTTTCCTAATTGCACAGTGGCTGTGTTATCTCTGTTATATGATCTAATCTGTTTCCTTCTGTCAGCTCTGTCGGGCTAAGACTTGAATGTGTAAAATGTGCAGGGCTGCTTGTGATTGGATAGAAGCGATACACACCCTCGGCAGGCCACCTGCAGGCTCTGTATGACTCACACACTCTGCTTATGTGAGCCTATCACAAGCTGGTTAGTTTGTTTGTAAACACCGCCTAAAACTGTTAATTACAAGCCAGGATTGCAGCAGAGAGTGGCAGAAAAAGCACAGAGGGGCACAGAAGAACATAATGAATAGAATGGTATGCTTTTTGCTGTAAAAATCTTAGAGTACAGATTCTCTTTAAGGGGAGTTTGTGGCCCCCTCTGTTGTTGAGAGGAGAACCTAAAGTGACTAGGATCCCTGCCTCTATCTAACTTAAGCCTACCTTTCCATTACCAGGAGTTTTAAAAACTCCTGGTAATGGTGTTTTAAATTCTCCTGTGTACAAATTATGGCAATTTTCCTCTGAAACAAAAAAAGGGCTGGGTTTTTAGATTAAATAAAAAATGGTGTTCACAATAAAATTATTTGGAGGTGTTTGGGATGAAAACTGTGCAGACCCCAACTGCATGGCCGCTTTCCAGAACCACATGGTGTTATTTTTTTTTTTTTCCTGCTGTGTTCCCACCACCAGTGTCCACAGCCTATTCTGCTGCCACAGTCTACTGTTGTTGCTATTGTGTTAAAAAATTGCTCTGCTGGATGTAGAAAAAAAATTGGGGTGTCTGGGATGAAAACTGTGCTGTCCCAGTTGTGTATTAGATGCAACATGGGCTTCAGGACTGCTTCCCAGAACATATTGGCCTTATTGTTTTGGTTTATTTATGCTGTGCTCCCACCACCAGGGTCCACGGCCTATGCTACTTCCACACACTACTCCTCCTGCTGCTGTAAAAATTGTCACAATTATTTGCTGCATTACCACTGCTAGGTTCCACAGCACATACTCTACTGCCACACATTCCCTCTCCTTCTTATGTTATAATTTCTTGTAATTATAGCTGTGATACCACTGCCAGGTTCCATAGACTACTCTGCTAAAAGATAATCCTCCTGCTGCTCACGAAGAAGAAGAACAAGACCTGACAGAGCTTGCTGACAAAATGACTGCTACGACAAGAGCCGACCTACAAGAGCTAAGCACGGTGGTCACCGAAACTAAGAACCGCATTTCTACGGTTGAGGTGGACCTGGTGGCTGTTCAAGCAGACCTTGTTATCCTAAAATATACACATAAGCAGCAAGTAGTGGTACATTTCATGCTGTGGGCAGGCATGGAAGACCTGCAAAACCACAGTCGTAGAAACAACATCCAACTGCACGGGCTCCTGGAGTTGGTCTCTACGAACCAGCTTACCTCTACAGTGACAGCCACTTTTAACAGTCTTCTTGGTAATCCGGTGGATTTGCCCATTATTATTGATTGGATTTATCGTGGCTTACGTTCTAAGCCTGCAGATGATGAATCACCCAGAGATGTTGTCTGATAGATACATAACTTAGCTCTGAAAGACAATATTTTGTAGGCCGCATGATGCAAAGTGGAAGTTGTACTTGACGGGAAGCAGATTAACCTCTTCCAAGCTCTAGCTCCTAGCATCTTGGCACCGCAACCGCTTCTGATGGGGCTTTAGACACATGGAGCAAGCTACAGATGGGAGTTCCTGTTTCAAGTGCAGATTATGTTGAATGGCAAATCACACTCACTGCGCAAAGTTTGAGAACCCTGCCATAAACAGTGAAGAAGGGCTGCGGTTTATATTTTCCCAAGGACATTTGTTTTTGACTCCATCCACTTTTTGTAACGTTGACACACAGTCACTCAATGATCAAGTTTGTGAGCTTTCAGGCTCCTGGTATTAAAATTGTGTGAATGAAAGAGGTTTATCAAGCAAAAAAATCTGATGGGTTGTTTGTGGCTCCGTCTCTTTAGTGAATTTGAACCCAAGTCACTTAATGACCAACTGTAGCAGGTTTGAGACCTCTGCCATTAACAGTGTAAGAATAGCAGCAGTTTCAATATTCCCCTTAGCCATTTAAGTTAGCCATTAAAAGGTATTACTTTTACAAGACTTTGTTTTTTTCTACCTACATAATTTGTTTGGCTAACACAGCAAAGAAACATTTTTACTACTATCAATATTCCCCTTCAAAATCAATAGGTGAATTTTGATTGGCTGTTGTAGGCTCCAGCAACTTTTCTGAATATTAATTCCAGTCACCCAGTGATCATCTGTTTCAAGTTTGGCATGAACAGTGTAAGAATGACTGCAGTTTATAAAAAAATTGTTGTTTTTGGCTCTGCCCACTGTTTCTAACCTTGACATACTGTCACTCAATGACCAAGTTTATGAGCGTTGGGGTCCTTGGCATCAATAAGTTGCATTTTCTCATTGATTTAAACAAATCTGATTGGCTGTTTGTGGCACACCCCCTTTTCAGAATTTAATCCCCAGTCTCCCAGTAACTGACTGTACCAGATTTCAGGCCTCTGCCATTAAGACAGTAAGAATGGCAACAATGTAAATATTCCCCTTAAAAGTCACTAGGTGAATTTTGATTGGCTGTTGTAGGCTCCACTCACTTTACTGAATACTAACCCCAGTCATCCAGTGACCAACTGTGTCAAGTTTGAGAACCTTGCCAATAACAGACTGGCTGAAATTAATCTAATAAATCTGTTAGGCTGTTTATGGCTCCACCCCTTTAATAAATTTGGACTCCAGTCACCCAATGACTGACTGTATTAGGTTTGTGGCCTCTGTTATTAAAATTGTAAGAATGGCAGCAATGTAAATATTTCCCTTGAAAAGCAATAGGTGAATTGTGATTGGCTGTTGTAAGCTCCACTCACATTTCTGAATATTAATCCCAGTCCCCCAGTGACCAACTGTGTCAAGCTTTAGAACCCTGCCACTAACAGTGTAAGAATGGCTGCAGTTTATATTTTCCCATGTAAAAAGTTAATTGTTTTTGGTGCCACCCACTTTTTCTAACCTTGACATCTAGTCACTCAATTAGCAAGTTTGTAAGCTTTGGGGTCCTCAGTATCAATAATTTGTATATTCCCATTGAAATTTAACAAATTTGACTGGCTGTTTGTGGCTCCGCCCCCATTCTGAATTTGAACCCCAGTCACCCAGTGGCCAACTGTACAGGCTGGAGGCATCTGCTGTTGACAGTGTAAGAAGAGCAGCCAATTAAATATTCCCATTGAAAATAAACAAGTGCATTTTTATTGGCTTTTGTAGGCTCCACCCACTTTCCAGAATATTAATCCCAGTCACTCACTGACCTACTGTGCAATGTTTGAGAACCCTGCCATTAACAGTGTAAGAATGGCAGCAGTTTATATTTTCCCAGTAAAATTTGTTTTTGGCTCTGCCCATTGTTGTAACCACACAGTCACTCAATGACCAAGTTTGTGAGCTTTTGGGTTCCTGGCATCAAAAATGTTATTCACATTTTAACATCCTCCTTTGCTGTACTTGTTCTGAATGCAAGTTGTGTATTTTAGTCCATACTGTGAAGCTCTGCACATCTATTGCAGGTATCCATTTCGGGTGCAACCTCTGTTTGGAAGTGCTGCCAATGTCTCCTGCTGTATCAAAAATGAGTGAATGGAAGCAGTTTATCCACCAGGGAAATCTTATTGGCTGTTTGTAGCTCTGCCCCTTTAGTGAATTTGAACCCCAGTCAACCAATTACCGACTGTAATTGTAATGTAAATATTCCCCTTGAAAATCAATAGGTGAATTTTGATTGGCTGTTGTAGGCTCCACCCCCTGAATATTAATCCCAGTAACCCAGTGACCAAGTGTGGCAAGTTTGAAAACCTCCCATTGACAGTGTACGAATGGCTGCAGTTCACAGCCATTTACATGTAAAAAGAATGGCTGAAATTTGATTGGCTGTTTTATGCTCTGCTCACTTTTTCTGAATTTATAACCTCTGTCACCAAGTGATCAGCTGTGCCAAGTGTGGGGACTCTGGCTTGATTACTGTGAGAATGGCAGCCTTTTACATTTTTTCCATTGACCTGAATGGGTGGAATCTGATTGGCTGTTTGTAGCTCCGCCCAAGTGTGCAGGGGGGACGCGAGACTCCCAGAACAAAACATCCCAGGGAGTAAGGGATCTGTATACCAAGTTTCGTTCAAATTGGTCAAGGAGTTTTTGAGTGATCGCGGCACATACATACATAAATCTGATTTTATAAATATAGATATCTCTATATAAACTAGATGATGGCCCAGAGTTGCCTAGGTATGTATTTGGCTGGTGTTGGCTCACAACTATTCAATTACCTAGTTTATAAACTTTGCAGTGTTTGGTATCAATAATTTGCATTGAAATGAAACAAATCTGATTGGCTATGGCTCCACCTCCTTTTCTGAATTTGAACCCCAGTCACCCAATGACCAACTGTACCAGGTTTGAGGCTTGTGTCATTAACAGTGCAAGAATGGCAGCAATTAAATATTTTCCTTGAAAATCAATAGGTGAATTTTGATTGGCTTTTGTAGGCTCCACCCACTTTTCTGAATATTAATCAGAGTCACCCAATGACCAACTGTGCAAAGTTTGAGAACCCTCCCATTAACAGTGTAAGAATGGCTGCAGTTTACATTTTACATTGATACAAACTATGTATATTTGGAAGCACAGGTCCATGAGAGCTACTGTGCTCTATTAATCTAGCCTGTACTTTCTTCCTGTCCTTGCATACTGTGTATAAAGCTTACTTGCCCACCCGAACTTATAAGATATAATCACCTTGTCACAATTTCCCGCCCGCCAGGTACCCTTCCCTTCCACCAGGGGCATAGCAATAGGGGTTGCAGAGGTTGTGACCACATTGGGGCCCTTGGCTTGGGCCAGAGGGGCACAGAAGATCCCTCCCTCAACTTCAGTATTAGCTCTCTATTGGTCCTGTGCTCATAATAATCACTTCTATAGATACTTTAAATAGTGGTAATCATTAACAAACTGCTCCCAACCCCCTTCTTGCACCTCTGTCACTGCAGTTTCCATTGGCAGGTTTTTTTTCCGATATCGAGACACTCACAGACAGCCAGGGTCGATATTAGTGTTGGGCGAACAGTGTTCGCCACTGTTCGGGTTCTGCAGAACATCACCCTGTTCGGGTGATGTTCGAGTTCGGCCGAACACCTGACGGTGCTCGGCCAAACCGTTCGGCCACATGGCCGAACTAAGAGCGCATGGCCGAACGTTCCCCGAACGTTCGGCTAGCGCTGTGATTGGCCGAACGGGTCACGTGGTTCGGACCCGAACGCGCTCTGATTGGCCGAACGGTCACGTGGTTCGGGTAAATAAATACCCGAACCACGTCATATCTCCGCCATTTGTCTGTGGGTTTAGCTTTGGGTAGGCAGGCAGGGTAGTTCGCGCTCCAGCCACGCTAGCCAGGGTCCCCCCCAGTCATTGTGTGTCGCAGCTGGGAACAGTAGTACACCGCTCGCTCAGCCACACTATATATAGCATTGTTTACTGCCACTGTGTACCTCGCTCAGCCACACTATATAGCATTCTGTGTACTGTTCTGTGTCTGCTGGGAACAGTAGTACACCGCTCGTTCAGCCACACTATATAGCATTCTGTGTACTGTTCTGTGTCTGCTGGGAACAGTAGTACACCGCTCGTTCAGCCACACTATATAGCATTCTGTGTACTGTTCTGTGTCTGCTGGGAATAGTGGTACACCGCTCGTTCAGCCACACTATATAGCATTCTGTGTACTGTTCTGTGTCTGCTGGGAACAGTAGTACACCGCTCGTTCAGCCACACTATATAGCATTCTGTGTACTGTTCTGTGTCTGCTGGGAATAGCGGTACACCGCTCGTTCAGCCACACTATATAGCATTCTGTGTACTGTTCTGTGTCTGCTGGGAACAGTAGTACACCGCTCGTTCAGCCACACTATATAGCATTCTGTGTACTGTTCTGTGTCTGCTGGGAACAGTAGTACACCGCTCGTTCAGCCACACTATATAGCATTCTGTGTACTGTTCTGTGTCTGCTGGGAACAGTAGTACACCGCTCGTTCAGCCACACTATATAGCATTCTGTGTACTGTTCTGTGTCTGCTGGGAATAGTGGTACACCGCTCGTTCAGCCACACTATATAGCATTCTGTGTACTGTTCTGTGTCTGCTGGGAACAGTAGTACACCGCTCGTTCAGCCACACTATATAGCATTCTGTGTACTGTTCTGTGTCTGCTGGGAATAGTGGTACACCGCTCGTTCAGCCACACTATATAGCATTCTGTGTACTGTTCTGTGTCTGCTGGGAATAGTGGTACACCGCTCGTTCAGCCACACTATATAGCATTCTGTGTACTGTTCTGTGTCTGCTGGGAACAGTAGTACACCGCTCGTTCAGCCACACTATATAGCATTCTGTGTACTGTTCTGTGTCTGCTGGGAATAGTGGTACACCGCTCGTTCAGCCACACTATATAGCATTCTGTGTACTGTTCTGTGTCTGCTGGGAACAGTAGTACACCGCTCGTTCAGCCACACTATATAGCATTCTGTGTACTGTTCTGTGTCTGCTGGGAACAGTAGTACACCGCTCGTTCAGCCACACTATATAGCATTCTGTGTACTGTTCTGTGTCTGCTGGGAACAGTAGTACACCGCTCGTTCAGCCACACTATATAGCATTCTGTGTACTGTTCTGTGTCTGCTGGGAATAGTGGTACACCGCTCGTTCAGCCACACTATATAGCATTCTGTGTACTGTTCTGTGTCTGCTGGGAACAGTAGTACACCGCTCGTTCAGCCACACTATATAGCATTCTGTGTACTGTTCTGTGTCTGCTGGGAACAGTAGTACACCGCTCGTTCAGCCACACTATATAGCATTCTGTGTACTGTTCTGTGTCTGCTGGGAACAGTAGTACACCGCTCGTTCAGCCACACTATATAGCATTCTGTGTACTGTTCTGTGTCTGCTGGGAACAGTAGTACACCGCTCGTTCAGCCACACTATATAGCATTCTGTGTACTGTTCTGTGTCTGCTGGGAACAGTAGTACACCGCTCGTTCAGCCACACTATATAGCATTCTGTGTACTGTTCTGTGTCTGCTGGGAACAGTAGTACACCGCTCGTTCAGCCACACTATATAGCATTCTGTGTACTGTTCTGTGTCTGCTGGGAATAGTGGTACACCGCTCGTTCAGCCACACTATATAGCATTCTGTGTACTGTTCTGTGTCTGCTGGGAATAGTGGTACACCGCTCGTTCAGCCACACTATATAGCATTCTGTGTACTGTTCTGTGTCTGCTGGGAATAGTGGTACACCGCTCGTTCAGCCACACTATATAGCATTCTGTGTACTGTTCTGTGTCTGCTGGGAACAGTAGTACACCGCTCGTTCAGCCACACTATATAGCATTCTGTGTACTGTTCTGTGTCTGCTGGGAATAGTGGTACACCGCTCGTTCAGCCACACTATATAGCATTCTGTGTACTGTTCTGTGTCTGCTGGGAACAGTAGTACACCGCTCGTTCAGCCACACTATATAGCATTCTGTGTACTGTTCTGTGTCTGCTGGGAACAGTAGTACACCGCTCGTTCAGCCACACTATATAGCATTCTGTGTACTGTTCTGTGTCTGCTGGGAATAGTGGTACACCGCTCACCCGCCACTGTATAGCATTGTGCTCTGTGTCGCTGCTGGGAATAGTGGTACACCGCTCACCCGTCACTGTATAGCATTGTGCTCTGTGTCGCTGCTGGGAATAGTGGTACTGTATAGCATTTCTGTACTGCCACTGTACTGCTGCCAGTCAGCGTGTACTGTAAGGATAAGTGAAATGAGGAAGAAATCCGGTGAAAGAGGGAGGGGCAAGGGAAGAGGTGTTTCCCCTGACGGTTCACGTACAGGCCACAGGGGAGCACCCAAGAAAACCCACTCAATACCGCCCATGTTGTCCAGGACAACAACCCTCACAAATCCAAAAGAACAGGACCAGATAATTACTTGGATGACCTCTCAAGCGTCCAGCAGTGGGTTAAGCAGCACCAGCACATCACGCACGAGGTCCGAGTCCTCAGCCAGTTACAAGGAGCCAGTGGGCACAAAGCTGACACAACCGGCAGCGACACCACGCACACAACTGCCAGATAACCAGTCCGATGAATTACCTCAGGACACAATGGGGTATTCGCAGGAGCTATTCCCAGCCCAACAAACTTCCACCTTTCAAAGGTCAATGGAGGAACAGCCAGAAATGTTGTGCCTGGATTCACAACCGTTAACTGTGGGAAATGCACCGCGCACTGAAATACAAGGCGAGTCCGAAGAGGACTCGGAAACCCAAATCCCAGAGCAATTTGGGCAGGAGGGGTTGCAATTGCAGGAGGTCGGCCGACAAGATCTGGAAGACGACGTTGGAGTGTGCTGCGCAGAGGTTGTTGTGGGGAGCTCTACTCCACGGCGGCGGCCCACAATGACATATGACGAGTTTGAGGAGATGGAAGAGGAGGGTATGGACAATGTGGACAGAGACCCAGATTTTGTTTGTGAACGAGAACATCGCCGTCGTAGCAGCAGCACAGATGAGTCTGTTGAAGAACCCACTGCTGCACGAGCTCGCCTTGTGCCACAAGGTAGGCGGCGCGCAATTTCAGGCACCACAAGCGTGGAAGTTCAAGTGAGAGGCAAAAGAGGAGCAAACAGAAATCGCCAGCAAGGAGGCAGGTGCTCCAAAGTCTGGGCTTTCTTTGAAGACTGAGGATGTTACCATGGCGATTTGCAAGGTGTGCAAGACCCGCCTGAGCAGGGGGAAAAGTATTAACAACCTCTCCACCACCAGCATGAGCCGTCACATGCTATCCAAACATCCCACTCTTTGGGCAAACGCGTCAGGACAGGGTACCAGAAACAACACTGCCTCCCTTGGGTTCACCAGACCCGCCTCAGCAGCAGCAGTAGCCCAGCCATTGCGTGGTTCACAACATTCACAAACATCAGACGACGCTGACACTGTCACTTTCCGGAGTAGTGCTCTTGAGGTCTCCCAGTGTTCTTCAAACACAACAACCAACAGCCCTTCCGTGTGCAGCGCTACGGTTCAGTTGTCTGTGTCGGAGATGTTTGAGCGCAAGAGGAAATTGCCAGCAAATGACCCCCGGGCCGTGGCAGTAACAGCCAGCATAGCCAAGCTTCTGGCCTGCGAAATGCTGCCATATCGATTGGTGGAGACAAACAGCTTCAAGGGCATGATGTCAGTGGCCATCCCACGTTACGTGGTTCCCAGCCGCTACCACTTTGCACGCTCTGCAGTGCCTGAGTTGCATGAGCACGTGGTCAGCAAAATAACCCGAAGCTTGAAGAATGCCGTTGCCTGCAAGGTTCACCTCACCACTGACACCTGGACGAGTGCGTTCGGCCAGGGTCGATACATCTCCCTTACCGTGCACTGGATGAACCTTGTGGAGCCTGGCAGCGATTCCTCACCTGCTACGGCACGGGTGTTGCCCACGCCACAAACAGCTGCACCGCCGTCCCTCCCACTGGATAACAGCAGCACCTACCTCTCTGACTCCTTCTCCTCCAACGCATCTCAAAGCTGTACCTCATCCGGAAACGCTAACCCAGCAGCAGTAGGATCGTGGAAGCAGTGCAGCACAGCTGTTGGCATGCGTCAGCAAGCGTTGCTGAAGCTGATCTGCCTTGGGGATAAGCAGCACACAGGGGAGGAAATTTGGAAGGGAATAAAGGAACAGACGGATTTGTGGCTGGCACCGCTGGACCTGAAACCGGGCATGGTTGTGTGTGATAATGGGAGTAATCTCATTCGCGCTTTAAGGTTGGCTAAGCTGACACACATCCCTTGCCTGGCGCACGTGATGAACCTAGTAGTTCAGCGGTTCCTGAGGACATACCCAGGCGTGGCCGATCTTCTGTTGAAGGTGCGTCGAGTGGCCAAACATTGTAGAACTTCCAGTACTGCTTCGGGGGCACTCGCCAAGATGCAGGAGCGCTTCAATCTCCCCCACCATCGCTTGCTGTGTGATGTCCCTACGCGCTGGAATTCTACGCTGCACATGCTAGCCCGCTTTTGCGAGCAGAAGAGTGCAGTGGTCCAGTACATGACGGCGCAGTACCGAGGCGCATCCGGCCAGCTGCCAAGCTTCTGTGGATCCGATTGGGCCAACATGTTGGACCTCTGCCAAGTCCTCCAAAATTTTGAGCAATCCACGTTGCTTGTGAGCAGTGACAACTCTTCAGTCAGCATTACCATACCACTGCTGTGTTTACTGAAGAGGTCGATGTTAAAAATCAAGGAAACAGCTGTCATGATGCAACTGGGGGAATCTGAAGGAGAAAACGATCAGCGTGATGGTACCAACATCAGGCCATCCGCCTCAGGGAACGCTGGCCCCAGCAGCTATGACGAAGAAGAGGAGGAGGAACAGCTGGAGTTGGAGCAGGAATTTCATGCCACCACTGACGAGGGCCAGAGCGGTGCACGTTGGACTTCCAAAATTCAACGCGAATGGTCAGCAGAAGCAGACCAGGAGGAAGGTGACGACTATGATGCATCACAACAACTATCACAACGCTCACAAGAGGATGATGAGGATTCTGGTAGGACTCTGGCACACATGGCTCAATTCATGCTAGACTGCATTGAACGTGACCCACGCATTGTGCGCATTCTGGACAACACCAATTACTGGGTTTATACCCTTCTGGATCCACGGTACAAACACAATGTTCCAAAACTGCTTGAAGAAAGAGTCAGACAGGTCAAAATGGAAGAATACCAGCAGGCCCTTGTGGAGACTTTAGAGAGGAGATTGACATCCTCTCCCTCCTCTAGCCAGTTGTACGCAGACAGACTGACTTCCGCAAACCCAGGACGACCAGGAGGGCAGCAAACAACGCAAGCCGCAGCTAGTACCCAAAAGGGAATGGTATCGGCAGTGTCCTTGGAGTGGGAAAATTTTCTGACACCCATGCAGCAGCAGCCCACTGAACAGCAAGCGTGCAGATCCACCTCCAACACCGATCGCCTGGAGAAGATGGTCAAGGACTACATGTCAGATGACGTAACTGTGTCTAACAATCCATCTGCACCCTTCAACTATTGGGTATCGAAGCTAGACACCTGGCACGAACTGGCAATGTACGCAATAGAGGTGCTGGCTTGCCCGGCAGCCAGCGTTATGTCGGAAGTGCTGCCGGGGGCATCGTCACAGATCGGCGTATCCGCCTCTCCACAGAAAATGCAGACCGTCTGACTCAAATTAAAATGAATCAATCCTGGATTGGAAACGACTACGCAACACTCCAGGACCCCAACCAAGTAACATGACCAATGAACATCTGGGATGGTTTAGCGTTTCCGGTCCCTGTTTATTGAACCTCTCATCTGTATTACACTTATGACTGCATGGCGGCAAAAAGCATTGCTATATCCGCACGCTTTTTGTCCTCATGCAAGGCCTGTGTTGTTGTGTCTCAAAAAGCTTGGCCTTCTCCTCCTGCGCCTGCTCCTGTTCCATCACGTCTGCTGCTGCTGGGTTAGCATTTCCAGTCCCTGTTTATTGAACCTCTCATCTGTATTACATTTATGACTGCATGGCGGCAAAAAGCATTGCTATATCCGCACGCTTTTTGTCCTCATGCAAGGCCTGGGTTGCGTCTCAAAAAGCGTGGCCTTCTCCTCCTGCGCCTCCTCCTGTTCCATCACGTGTGCTCTGTGCTGCTGCTGGGTTAGCGTTACCGGTCCCTGTTTATGGAACCTCTTCTCTTTATTACATTTATGACTGCATGGCGGCAAAAAGCATTGCTGCTATATCCGCACGCTTCTTGTCCTCATGCAAGGCCTGGGTTGTTGTGTCTCAAAAAGCGTGGCCTTCTCCTCCTGCGCCTCCTCCTGTTCCATCACGTGTGCTGCTGCTGCTGCTGGGTTAGCGTTACCGGTCCCTGTTTATTGAACCTCTTATCTTTATTACATTTATGACTGCATGGCGGTAAAAAGCATGCTATCCGCACGCTTCTTGTCCTCATGCAAGGCCTGGGTTGTTGTGTCTCAAAAAGCATGGCCTTCTCCTCCTGCGCCTCCTCCTGTTCCATCACGTGTGCTGCTGCTGCTGCTGGGTTAGCGTTACCGGTCCCTGTTTATTGAACCTCTTATCTTTATTACATTTATGACTGCCTGGCGGTAAAAACCATGTTACCTGTGCAAAGAAACATGACATTTTCAGCATTTAAAAGACAATTTTTCCTTTGAAACTTTACAATCAATTTTCTCAAAAACTATAAGCTCTTTTTGCTAATTTTTTTTTTCCTCTTGTACCCACTCCCAAGGTGCACATACCCTGTAAATTTGGGGTATGTAGCATGTAAGGAGGCTTTACAAAGCACAAAAGTTCGGGTCCCCATTGACTTCCATTATGTTCGGAGTTCGGGTCGAACACCCGAACATCGCGGCCATGTTCGGCCCGAACCCGAACATCTAGATGTTCGCCCAACACTAGTCGATATGTTCTATTGAAAGGCCTAATTAATAGTCAGAAGCATACCATCTGTTCGGTCTATATACCCAATATCGACCAGGAGCCTTCCCTATAGAAGTTCCTAGAGACAAGGGATTTATTTAGAGAAGGCAGTGCTGTGGTGGGAGGTGACCTTAACCACTTAAGGACCAGGGGATTTCTGCATGATCGGTGCTGTGTGGGCTCTCCAGCCCGCAGCACCGATCATGATTTAGACAGGGTGATCAGACTTCCCCCCCTTTTTTCCCCACTAGGGGGATGTCCTGCTGGGGGGTTCTGATCGCTGCCGTGTTGAAGTAAACAGCAGAGATTTCTTCCCCGCGTGTTTACATTATGCGTGCGAGCACACTGTTCACGGAGATACCCTCTGTGAACTAACATGGAACGGGTCCATGTAAAACCACAAACGACCAGGCGCCGCCTATCGGCGTTAGCTGGTCGATAATGTCGCTATGAATCCGAGTCTAGATACCTCTCATGGGAAACCTTCTCTGTCTTTTCACAAGTTGAATAGATTGTTAAAAGCTCTACAGGAGCGACAGCTGGTTGACTCCTGGAGAATGATGAATCCTCGCACTAAAGACTTCACCTTCTACTCAGCAATACACCAGAATAGATTATCCCCTTATCTCGCACAATCTACTGTTCGACACCAACAAAGTCAATATTGGGGTGAGCTCATATTTGTGCTTGAGCAGTATTGGCATTCTACAAAATAAATGCCATTTAACTGGAAATTTAAAGGATACCTGATGTGAACTGATGAGATAGACGTGTGTATGTACAGTGCCTAGCACACATATAATTATGCTGTGTTCCTTTTTTTCTTTCACTCCCTTAAATAGTTAAACATCAGGTATGTAAGTGGCAGTTCCTGTCTGAGTCAGGACTGGGTCAGACTACAGTGTGACCCTCACTGATAAGAATTTACAACTATAAAACACTTTCCTAGCAAAAAAATGGCTTCTGAGAGCAGGAAAGAGATAAAAAGCGTCAATGGTTCATAGATTTTAGCTCTGGCATACTTCAGTGAATGTGTCATTGAGCAAAAACAATAAAACAGTAATGTGACGGATTGCGGAGAAGCCGCCGCACGCTCTGACAGTGAGGCGGCGGTATCCGCGCACAGAGTGGCGGTTTCTCCGCAGCAACATGCATCTGGTTTGTCTGGACCTAGTAGTGCACACAGATGGAGAGCTACGCGCGTGCGCGCCGCAAGACAGGCTCTTTATGCCAATAGGAGAAGGGTCAGCTGATCGAGGCGCACAGCTGATCCCAGTTCAGCAGATGATTGGTTGATGGGAGCTGGGCGGCGCTGGGGAGCGCTTCACTATATATATCTCTTGCTGTTCAGTTGCTGGCTGTCTGGCGTTGCGAATACCTATGTGTTAGCACTCAGACCTCAGTCAGATCCTTCAGTGTGGTGGAACCAGATGGACCTGGGAATCCACACTTAGCCAGTTTACTGTGTATCATCTGTGTTATTCTTTAGACCAGTTCCAGGGTGTAGAGACCACGGACCTCTCACCCCAGACTAGGAATACTGTGTATCATCTGTGTTATTCCTTAGACCAGTTCCAGGGTGTAGAGACCACGGATCTCACACCCCAGACTAGGAATACTGTGTATCATCTGTGTTATTCCTTAGACCAGTTCCAGGGTGTAGAGACCATGGACCTCACACCCCAGACTAGGAATACTGTGTATCATCTGTGTTATTCCTTAGACCAGTTCCAGGGTGTAGAGACCACGGACCTCACACCCAGACTAGGGAACTTGTGTTATCATTCTGTTATACATCAGACTAGTTCCAGGGTGTAGAGACCACGGGCCTCACACCCACACTAGGGAACTTGTGTTATACATCAGACTAGTTCCAGGGTGTAGAGACTGAAGGGATGTGTAGGTATATATGTATATATATATATTAGTATATAGTATAGTATATAGATCAATTTCATATACAAGCATACATGTATCTGATCAATGTGATATTAATGTGTCTATAGAAGAACCAGCCACCCACACACATTTGTGCAGGAAGAGCTGGCTGCATGGAATAGAGAATAGCCAAATTCTTCTTGCTGGGCAAAACCCATAAGTGCCCCAAATGGGGACACCTGGAAGGTCATAAATAACATGTTTTCCCCGTGATCATTGAACTGTGTTAATTTTTGTAAATCACATGACTTTCTGTAATTATGGTGACATATGATGATATACTGCGCATGAGCAAAATCCTGTATTGAGTAGCTGTAGTAAAGAACTAGCATAATTTGTGCTCACATCTTCTGTGTCTGTGTGTTCTGTTAACCACTTTATGTCCTGGCGCCAGGAAATGAAGTAGTCTAAAGCATCTGATATCTGACATGAACGAATATAGATACAACTCCTTTCAGCTGAGGGCTCGCCGCGGATGGTCTTCTTCAGAATTCACGTAGGTAATATGACTATATTTCTCTTTTTATTTTTTTTAAAGAGAGAGGTGTCTATATTATTTATGTGAAATTTCTGTTGATACCAAAACGAATCCGATTTTGGAGTTTGTGTTTTTTGATAGTATAATTTTAATTATATAGATTATAAGGTTTTTAGAAGGCCTTAGTTTAAAAAAAAAAAATTATTAGGGAGAAGGTAGACTTTTGGTAAGTCTATTACACTTCTCTTAGTAGGTGTAAGGGAAATATAGATTTTTTGGGAAAAATCTAACAAATTTGAAGTCTGATCAACTTCAATAAACTATTTTCTTTTGGTAAGAAAATAGGGTTCATTTGGGAAATGAACAGGGCACCATATGGTATGGATTTCTGGGTACTTGTAGTTCTTCTTAGGTTTTGAATGGGTTTATTATAGGTTATTTTTGTAAGGTTTTTATAATGTCAGATAAGATTCAGATGTTTTAGATTATTTGTCTGTGTTTGTTTTGTAAATAATAATCTGTTTTATTAGTAAGGTTAAGAAAAAAGTTATTCAATTGTAAGAAACAGTTTGGGCTTAGTGAGGTTGTAGAAAGATAAAATCCCTAGACAAAGTTTGTTTTGTTCTCATGAGATGAGAATTATAGATAGAATTATTGATAAATATTAGTTATTGATACAAATAGTGTTGATAAATTAGAAAAATACATAAATTATAATTTATCTAGATAAGAATTGTCTATTGGTACGGCAATATCTTATATTTGTAGTTGAAACATAGATTTAATAGAGGGCCAATAAATTACAGTATAAAACTGAAATTAGATGAATGGGTCAAAATATTGTCAAAATGTTTCCTATCCCAATCCCTAATATAGATGAAACTTATGTACCTTTGTGTTGCCAGAATATCTGGAAGAAAAATATTTTGTTCATTCTTGGTTAGAATATAATATAGTATATTAGTCTTGGGCTGTCATTCCCTTGGGGGGGGGGGGGGGAGAGAGGAGTAATAGTTCAATCCATATACAATTGGCTAAAGAATTATGTCTAACGGTGATTAGAATTATATATGTCCAAGTTGTGTGTTAATCTTGACTAACAGTGTGGTTTTATATATGTTCTCCGTGTATAGGTTGCGTGATTAATATTAAGGACACTCATGAAATTCAGATAAGAGCGGTCACTTACTAAAGTCGCCAGTATAAATTCTATGTACGTACAAACTGGTTTCAGATGCCACCTTTGGAAAGATCTGTTATACTGAGTTTTTGTAGATGACCGACCATTTAAATTATCTGAATTATGCATGTGCCATTTAATATAAGCCTTTCTGTAAGAGAAATTTTTTTTCAGAAATATAGTAATGTTCATAAGAATATAGAATAATATGTATCATAATGTATTCATATGTATTGTGTGTAAACTGACACATATGTGTGTAAATTGAGAGTTGTATTGAATACATGCTTGTGATATGTATGGTAGAGAGGTGATACCCGCAGGGACATCTCAATAGGGGGTGCAGAGGTAGTGGCCACACCGGGGCCCTTGGTCCAGAGGGGCCCCGAGGGGTCCACCCTCTATCACAGTATTAACTCTATTGGTCCTGTAGTGGTAATAATCACTTCTATAGATGCTTTGAATAGTAGCAATCCTTAATACACTGTTCCCAATCCCCTTCTTGCCCCTTTGACACTGTGCTTGTCCTTGGCAAGTTTTGGTGTGCTGTATCAATTGCTATGTATAAAGTTCTGGGGGGGCATGTAAAGCCTACACCAGGGCCCACAGCTCCTTAGTTACGTCACTGGGCACCCGTAAAAATATGTGTGAAGTATGAATATATTTGTCTCATAAAATAATAAGTTTCTCTCTTTCTCCTTATTAGAAGAGTGGTCCTTTAACTTATTTAGACAGATACACACTCCTATGGGTAATGATTTTTAGATAAATGCAGATGTACTTTTGAAATAGTTAGAAATAAAAGCGTTAAATTGTATCGAGAGATGTCCGGTTCTGTGACAAGGGATTCATTTTTTTTCTTTAATTGGTGTTTCCGGGTGGCTGCGCGAAACACCTGCTTGTGGGTTTTTTTCTTCTGCCAGTAAGAAAAATGAGGAAGTAAAAAGTTTATTACTTTTTAATCTAATGGGGTTTAACATTAAACATTAGATTACTTAAGAACATATATGTCCGTATATATGAAGTAATGTCAGGTATATTTGCCTTATGAAATAATTTTTATCTCTTTTTCACTGTTAATAATAATTTCTGCATATATACGGATGTATTTTTGATATTCAGAAATAAAATAGGAAAGTAAGAATATTCTGGTAGTGAATATAATGTTTGTATAAAGTTATATTTTATACTTTTATACTTTTTAACAGAAGTTTATAACTCTGATATAATGTTCATTTGTGAGCTTAGAATAGGGCCAGAGTCTGGAAAGGGTTAAATGTCAATTTTAAAAGCGGGTTTTTTTTCTGAAATCATGCAGTAGAAAAAAGAGGAACTAACGTACTACTTTGTCATTCCTCACTGCTAAAGCAGAAAGAAAAAAAAATGCATTTAAAATATATGTGTATAAACGTAGAAAGGAGATTTTATTAAATTATTCTGAACAGTGGATAATTTATATATATTCCTTTTGGAATATTTTAAAATGTAAGTTTAATTGTCATATTTATCTACACAACATCTTAGGTTTTTTCTTAGTTAGATGTTAGACATAGCAGTCATTATTTTCTCCTGAAACTTAGTATCCTTCAATTAGATTAGATTAATTCATTGATACCACCTGTCACCCAGGTCTATATGTATGTGAATGAGGTTTCCCATACTGCAGAATAGATTTTTGGAGTTTTTATATCGTGTCCAAAAGAGGTTCTGATATTTTTTCATAGGTAGTATAGTGAAATCATATATCATAGTTTGGGGTCAATTTGGAAGGGAGGCGGTTGATTTGTCTGTGTTTTTTTTGGGTGAGGAAACTGGAGTGCCTGGGGGAAACCCATGCAGAACATTGCAAGGCGAGAGCAATGGCTACTACGTCACCGTGTTGCCTTAAGTTTTATAGTGTAAAGTGAATTGAGTTTTTAGTACAACCATAATTCCCTTGATTTAAAGTGGATTAATTAAGTAATGGCATTTGTCACCCAGACTTATACAAGTGAGTAGAGTTAAATCATTTCCCCATGTAATGGTAGTTTGCCATAAGTTTGATAGAATAATGTTCATATTTGGACAGAATTTCTATAGCTTGAAGCTTTGAAGCATATAGATTCAAATGATTTACTCAATAGTTCTCCATGGATAAGTTCCTTCTTGAATATTGTATCATAGTTGGTAGGCTGTATTTTCAGCAGAAAAGGCATTTAATGTTGTTTGCAACTCATTGTTGAAGTATTACTTGCTGTTGTAACTAACCTGTGTCTGATTTAATTCTTCACTGGCCTGGTCATCCAGTAGAAGAAATTTTCTCAGCCTCTTCGCCATCTAGAGGTTGATAAGAAAACTGCTCCTCCTCCAAGCCACACTGATAAAGCACAGTTATTGTAACTTCAATATTTCTAAATGCCATGCAACTATTGAAAAAATAATGCATTGTATACTGTTTGTACTTATATTTTAGTGGATATTGTGAAACTATGAAAGCCATATTAATCTGGGAAAATTTGTGGAGAAATATTGAGGACATACTAAATAAAATAGTCAGGACAGGTATACAGTTTTAGGTCAATTAAGATCGCATGTGTAGTTCTGGGTCACGATTGCTGTTTATTTCATATCACCC
The DNA here is from genome assembly GCF_040937935.1 of Hyperolius riggenbachi. Taxonomy (NCBI): domain Eukaryota; kingdom Metazoa; phylum Chordata; class Amphibia; order Anura; family Hyperoliidae; genus Hyperolius; species Hyperolius riggenbachi. Next base: position 27,441,209 of record NC_090646.1, on the reverse strand, counting down.
TTTGTATTATAGGAATTATTTCCCAATACTGGGGTTTCTGACCTTAATAACCCCTCTTCCTGTTACTAAATCCATCTCCTTTAACCACTTGCCGACCGCACGCTTATACCGTGCGTCGGCAAAGTGGCAGCTGCAGGACCAGTGACGCAGTACTGCGTCGCCAGCTGCAGGCTGATTAATCAGGAAGCAGCCGCTCACGCGAGCGGCTGCTTCCTGTCAAATCACGGCGGGGGGCTCCGTGAATAGCCTGCGGGCCGCCGATGGCGGCTCGCAGGCTAAATGTAAACACAAGCGGAAATAATCCGCTTTGTTTACATTTGTACGGCGCTGCTGCGCAGCAGCGCCGTAAGGCAGATCGGCAATCCCCGGCCAATCAGCGGCCGAGGAACGCCGCCATGTGACAGGGGACGTCCTGTCACTGGCTGCACAGGACGGATAGCGTCCTGTGCAGCCTCGATCACCGGGGGGGGGGGGGGGAGCAGGTAGGAGAGGGAGGGGGGAATTTCGCCGTGGAGGGGGGCTTTGAGGTGCCCCCCCCCGCCAGCCACACGCAGGCAGAAGAGATCAGACCCCCCCTGCACATCATCCCCATAGGGGGGAAAAAAGGGGGGCAATCTGATCTCTCTGCCTGCACCCTGATCTGTGCTGGGGGCTGTAGAGCCCACCCAGCACAGATCACTAAAAACCACGCTGGTCCTTAAGGGGGGGTAAAGGGTGGGTCATCAAGTGGTTAAATTAATATCTCCTCTCCGGTTGCCACAACATCTGTGTGTATATGTAATTAATGACATATATTAGCAGAGAGTTGTTTAAGGCTCTCACTCTAAGTCACTCGTGCTTTTAGTGAGAATATAGGAGCCCAAAATCCTTACACTCAGCATGGGAAAATGAGAACATTTTTTTCATCCTTAGGAAAATAGTTTATTTTAGTTTGCTTGAACTTCTTGACAAACTGTAGAGTTATTTGATGTTGTCATACTATAGATTTTTCACTGTTCTGAAGAAAGGTAAATCTCCAGGAAAAAAAAACACTGTTTAATTTTATAGTGTACTGATCAGAAACGTCATCTCTGACTGGATTTCAATTTCACCTCTGCTGGTTGCTATAGTTTAGGGATGATTTTGTTTAGTAAGGAGACCTTAGCCTAGTCTCTCTAGTGCTGTTCTCTGCCTATAGAGTGTGTCTCGGGGACAACCATAGTTGTAGTACCGTAAGCACACTATAGGGATAAGGACACTATAGAGGTTCTTTGTAGGTCTGTGGCTGAAAATCTGAAAGGGGACCTAACCCTAGTACAGGGAGACAGTGCTGGCCACTGTTCCGCTGTACTGTGACCCTGCTCATATTATGCCATATAGCCTTTTACTAACGCTGACCAGACATTAAAATAACTTTAATGTATGGTCAAATAGGGGAAAGGAGGAATATGGGAACGGTCATGTTAGTTTGTTGTCTATACACATGTTCAGCCCTGCCCAGGCCTAGTGATCTGTGTCATGCCATTTCATGTAGTGGTGTAGTAAGAAGGGGTAGTGAGGTAGATATTGCATTAGGGCCACCTAAGTTCTTTAAATACACCACTATTTAGTGTTTGTGGTATGATTGTGGCAGGTATGATGGAATGAAAATGGATATGTGACTTGTAATGGAGGAATGAAAAATGGGAATTCATTATGGTGTAAAAATTCATTGGGAGTTCATCCTCTCTGCCATGTATGGAGTCACATACTCGCACGGGTACAGCAACACGACATCATGAGAACGGGGTATTGCGAGAGATCCGTTAGGATCATAGAAAGATCTGCTAAGTATGTTTTGAAGTTCATGGTGGAGAGTATGAATAATATTAGTATTACAAGTGCTAGGAAAAATAAAGAATTTATTGGATTTTTGGGAAAAACATGATGCTCGCACATTTTTCTTTATTCTTTCAGAAACACCTTGCCAGACATCTATCCTGAGGAGGATAAGAGCTGACTGCCTGACCAGAGTCCATCCGGAGGTAATCCATCCAGAGGAATCCATCCAGAGGGACCAGAGGCTATCCTGAGGCTATCTTTACAGAAGGATTTCCTACTGGATCCACTGTATTGGGTGAAATAGTTCGACTAAGTCCTGAATCCCAAGAAAAAAAGAGACTATTCATCAGGTGGACAGTAACGCGTGCTCTGATAAAAGTTTCAAAGTTGCTTGTGTCATCTGTTGAAGAATGGAACAAGATCTGGATCTCAGACCCAGGAAGATTGTATGGATTGTGGTACATTCTTATGTGTATTGGGCCCGTAGGAAAGCTATTAATAGTAGCTATGGGGAAAACCTTGGTTTATCTAAAAATAACTTCTATTGCTTCAGTACTAGAGGGGTGGGCTACGATATTAAGGATATTCTAGATGGAGAGTTAGTTGTAAGTCACATTATTGGTTAATGATGTTTTCTGAATAGTAACAGCCTTCATCTCTGCTATATCATCCTATAAGTAAAGATTAGGATTAGGGTTTTTGTAAGTTAGATAATGGGTTGATATGTAATGAGCTGATATTTTTTTATCTCAATTACTAAATAAGGCCAAGTGCTGATTATCCAGGGATTTTTTCTGATTGCCATTTTGGAGTTGGGAAGGAATTTTTCCCTTTCTGGGGCTAATTACACTATGCCCTATAAGGGTTTTTGCCTTCCTCTGGATCAGCAGTGAAATGGGCCGGTGTGGTGCTTTGTTTTGTTTAAACTTTATGTACACACATCTTTCTTCAACCCAGATAACTATAAAATTGTATATTTATCAGACAATAAAATATATATATATATATATATATATATATATATATATATATATATATATATATATATATATATATATATATATATATATATATATATATATATATATATATATATATATATATATATATACATACATACGCATATGTGTTACTACACATATAATTCAGCAGGCCTGATCTCAGTGGGCGATTTTCAGGGAACAAGTCTCCTACTTTTTGATACCTTGGTCTTTAGTAGATTCAAGTTGGCCATAATTGTCTTGCTAAGTTTTGCTAGAGTATTATATTTTGTCCTATCCTGATTGGTAATATAGTTAGTGAGTGTCCATATGTTTGATTAGCAGAGTCCATCTAGTATGGTTAAATCTGAAGGTAGCCATCATTACAGTTGTCCTGTTAGTCCTGACCTTGAAAGAGTATCTATGGCAGCGGTTGCTATTAGTTACATCTTTTTCTGCTTTGATTTGAAGTGTGTCTGTATAGATATTTACCATTACTGTGGTAAAAAGTTAATTAGTTAACATTCCCTTCCCTTACTAAATCAGAGTTTGTTTATCTGTTTGTCTGAGCAAGCATAACAGCCTTTGGTCAGTATGATTGATGTGATGGACTACAATTTCACAGCAACACAGTTGCCTTGAGCAACCGGATTGGTATATTTAATATGGGATAATTGGAAGGCCAGAGATGTTGATGGTCTCATGCAGCCTTGTTCCCTAGTCTCTTGCTGTGATCTGTATTCCCTTTCACAAATGTGTCCTGGACTGAGGCCTGTAGCTACGTTTTTGAATTGTTTGGTGAGTTCTGGCAGTACTCCTGTATTTCTCTGTACTCTGGGCATTAAGGCCTGAGTATGATTGTAGTTGGGTTGGTGTCCACCCCCTGGGTTAACAGGAGTGTGTGACTTAGAGTAAAGGATACAGAGATAGCTTGGAGTACAATGGCTGATGGAAGGTGAGAAGTCTGCCATGCCTCACAAACGGTTTATGAACTAAATTGTAGAGTCAAGACCACCCTCTCCCAAATCTCATATCTTGTTGCATAGCCACCTTATGCAGGAGTTAGTTGCCATCATAAGGGTTTTTGACCCTGGCCTACCTGAGGCCTAGTACTTAGACAAGCCCTTTTCTAAAATAGAGCAGATGGAAGTTTCTCTTGGAGTAAGTGCTGAGATAAGAAAGCTTCTTATATTGATCTAAGAGAAATATTCCTGCCGCAGGCTAAGTTAAACACATGAGCGTGCTCCATGCATCCAGTCCGCATACGATTTTTAATAAATTACATCAGGAAAGAGAATTGTTCTTAGTTCTGATCTGCATCAGGAAAAATAATTATTGGGTTTTTTCCTGAATAATTTCTGATTTGGTTCTTTTCTGATTTTTCTGATGTGTTTGACCATTAGATTGGCCAACATTATTTAATTGGTTGTTTAAGGTTACAGGTTGGTTAATCATTTTCTTTGGTAGGAGTACTTTACCAAATAGCTATTCGTGTTTTGACCATTAGGAGGCTTCGACCAAAATTTTGCCCACTATGATGCTAGCTCTGCCTGCTTTAGGTATTGGCTTTAGTATGGTCATCTTCTTCCTTTGGAAGAAATGACCAAAGGGGGGACTGAAGGGATGTGTAGGTATATATGTATATATTAGTATATAGTATAGTATATAGATCAATTTCATATACAAGCATACATGTATCTGATCAATGTGATATTAATGTGTCTATAGAAGAATCAGCCACCCACACACATCTGTGCAGGAAGAGCTGGCTGCATGGAATAGAGAATAGCCAAATTCTTCTTGCTGGGCAAAACCCATAAGTGCCCCAAATGGGGACACCTGGAAGGTCATAAATAACATGTTTTCCCGTGATCATTGAACTGTGTTAATTCTCGTAAATCACATGACTTTCTGTAATTATGGTGACATATGATGATATACTGCGCATGAGCAAAATCCTGTATTGAGTAGCTGTAGTAAAGAACTAGCATAATTTGTGCTCACATCTTCTGTGTCTGTGTGTTCTGTTAACCACTTTATGTCCTGGCGCCAGGAAATGAAGTAGTCTAAAGCATCTGATATCTGACATGAACGAATATAGATACAACTCCTTTCAGCTGAGGGCTCGCCGCGGATGGTCTTCTTCAGGATTCACGTAAGTAATATGACTATATTTCTCTTTTTATTTTTTTTAAAGAGAGAGGTGTCTATATTATTTATGTGAAATTTCTGTTGATACCAAAACGAATCCGATTTTGGAGTTTGTGTTTTTTGATAGTATAATTTTAATTATATAGATTATAAGGTTTTTAGAAGGCCTTAGTTTAAAAAAAAAAAAAATTATTAGGGAGAAGGTAGACTTTTGGTAAGTCTATTACACTTCTCTTAGTAGGTGTAAGGGAAATATAGATTTTTTGGGAAAAATCTAACAAATTTGAAGTCTGATCAACTTCAATAAATTATTTTCTTTTGGTAAGAAAATAGGGTTCATTTGGGAAATGAACAGGGCACCATATGGTATGGATTTCTGGGTACTTGTAGTTCTTCTTAGGTTTTGAATGGGTTTATTATAGGTTATTTTTGTAAGGTTTTTATAATGTCAGATAAGATTCAGATGTTTTAGATTATTTGTCTGTGTTTGTTTTGTAAATAATAATCTGTTTTATTAGTAAGGTTAAGAAAAAAGTTATTCAATTGTAAGAAACAGTTTGGGCTTAGTGAGGTTGTAGAAAGATAAAATCCCTAGACAAAGTTTGTTTTGTTCTCATGAGATGAGAATTATAGATAGAATTATTGATAAATATTAGTTATTGATAAAAATAGTGTTGATAAATTAGAAAAATACATAAATTATAATTTATCTAGATAAGAATTGTCTATTGGTACGGCAATATCTTATATTTGTAGTTGAAACATAGATTTAATAGAGGGCCAATAAATTACAGTATAAAACTGAAATTAGATGAATGGGTCAAAATATTGTCAAAATGTTTCCTATCCCAATCCCTAATATAGATGAAACTTATGTACCTTTGTGTTGCCAGAATATCTGGAAGAAAAATATTTTGTTCATTCTTGGTTAGAATATAATATAGTATATTAGTCTTGGGCTGTCATTCCCTTGGGGGGGGGGGGGGGAGAGAGGAGTAATAGTTCAATCCATATACAATTGGCTAAAGAATTATGTCTAACGGTGATTAGAATTATATATGTCCAAGTTGTGTGTTAATCTTGACTAACAGTGTGGTTTTATATATGTTCTCCGTGTATAGGTTGCGTGATTAATATTAAGGACACTCATGAAATTCAGATAAGAGCGGTCACTTACTAAAGTCGCCAGTATAAATTCTATGTACGTACAAACTGGTTTCAGATGCCACCTTTGGAAAGATCTGTTATACTGAGTTTTTGTAGATGACCGACCATTTAAATTATCTGAATTATGCATGTGCCATTTAATATAAGCCTTTCTGTAAGAGAAATTTTTTTTCAGAAATATAGTAATGTTCATAAGAATATAGAATAATATGTATCATAATGTATTCATATGTATTGTGTGTAAACTGACACATATGTGTGTAAATTGAGAGTTGTATTGAATACATGCTTGTGATATGTATGGTAGAGAGGTGATACCCGCAGGGACATCTCAATAGGGGGTGCAGAGGTAGTGGCCACACCGGAAAAATAATTATTAGGTTTTTTCCTGAATAATTTCTGATTTGGTTCTTTTCTGATTTTTCTGATGTGTTTGACCATTAGATTGGCCAACATTATTTAATTGGTTGTTTAAGGTTACAGGTTGGTTAATCATTTTCTTTGGTAGGAGTACTTTACCAAATAGCTATTCGTGTTTTGACCATTAGGAGGCTTCGACCAAAATTTTGCCCACTATGATGCTAGCTCTGCCTGCTTTAGGTATTGGCTTTAGTATGGTCATCTTCTTCCTTTGGAAGAAATGACCAAAGGGGGGACTGAAGGGATGTGTAGGTATATATGTATATATATATATATTAGTATATAGTATAGTATATAGATCAATTTCATATACAAGCATACATGTATCTGATCAATGTGATATTAATGTGTCTATAGAAGAATCAGCCACCCACACACATCTGTGCAGGAAGAGCTGGCTGCATGGAATAGAGAATAGCCAAATTCTTCTTGCTGGGCAAAACCCATAAGTGCCCCAAATGGGGACACCTGGAAGGTCATAAATAACATGTTTTCCCGTGATCATTGAACTGTGTTAATTCTCGTAAATCACATGACTTTCTGTAATTATGGTGACATATGATGATATACTGCGCATGAGCAAAATCCTGTATTGAGTAGGATATAAGGAAAGCAACTGTAGTAAAGAACTAGCATAATTTGTGCTCACATCTTCTGTGTCTGTGTGTTCTGTTAACCACTTTATGTCCTGGCGCCAGGAAATGAAGTAGTCTAAAGCATCTGATATCTGACATGAACGAATATAAATACAACTCCTTTCACGGACCTCACACCCAGACTAGACATTGTTTGATATCTGTTATGACTTATTGCTTTCCTGACTACTCCTCTGATCTCTGATTCGGTACCTTGCACATCTGATATTCCGTTGCCAAACCCTGCCTGCCTTGGATACTGAATCAGCCTTCTGTCTTTGTACTTTATCTGTCTGTGTGTTGCCGACCCGGCCTGCCCAACCTTTCTGGCTGTCACCCACCCCTTGGGTGCTCAGCCCTCCTGCAGGGTCCCCTGCTCCTCAGAGGGGGCACTGCTGCAAAACCGTCAGGGTCTCCTCCTCCTGGAGCCCTTGACTGCAGTAGAGTCTGTCTCTACTTATTGGACCACCTGCTACCCCGGTGGTCCAATTCCTACTGTTACACCAAACACTTACACGCTTCAGGTGTCAATAGGTTAGTAATATATCTGTATTATCGGTGATTCTGCAGATCATCAATAATCAGGTATATATCTGTATTCTTGGTGATACTGCAGATCACCTGATAATCAGATTCTCTCTGCGTGCTGACACCGATCGTTACAAGTAAAAACTTAAAAGTAGATTTAAAAATAAAATAAAACTGTGGAATATCTTAAATAGTCATTTTTAGGAGAAGGAGGATATGGGTCACTCCACAGCAGATAAAACAATCAAGATTACAGTTTGTGCAGATGATCTGCTGTTCTATATATCCAATCCACTAATCTCTCTACCTTATCTACTCCAAAGGTGGCCACTAATGATCCAATTTCTAGCGAAAAATCATTTGAGCAAACAGATAATTCTGATTGGAAGAAAAATTGTTCAGTACACCATCAACGAACCAATCTTTGCTTCCTATCTATCACAACCAACATGAAAATCCACATTTTGGTTTGACCAAAATCCAGTTGGACGACTATATTTATAATCGTTCATAATCCATTGTGCCCATCAATGGAGATTATTTACAAGCAATCCGATCAGAATTTCTGATCACTCAAACGATTGTTCACTAGAAATTGGACCATTAGTGGACACCTTTAGAATTAGAAAAAATTAGTGAGTTGAGCTGTCATTATTTAAAGTGAATCTACATAAATGTGAAGCCCTTAATATGACCCTTCCGCCTGAACTGCAAAAATCATTAGCTGATAACTTTCCATTCAAGTTGAATGACAGCTTCACTACCTATCTGGTACGAAAATCACATCAAGTATCGGGGATGTATTTCAGACAAACTCCCCTCCCATTCTTCATACCCTGTCTGCAGACTTCAAGAAATGGGACAAGCCTTAATTCTCCTGGCTAGGATGCATAGCCATTATAAAAATGAATACTATGCCTCAGCCTCACCATTTGTATTTGTTCCAGACTCTCACATTTGAGATCCACATTCTTACCTCAAAAAAGCACAGATGATTTTCAACAGATACATCTGGAAAAGTACCCCCCCCCCCCAATTCAAAAACAAGCTCTTTTTAGACCTAAGCAGGCTGGGGGGCTAGCTGTTCCTGAGGTACATAAATACTATTATGCAGCTGATGGTTGATTGACATAGACATGTCCATACGAAAAAATGGGTGTGGTTGGAACAGGCCCTTTCCCTTTATCCATTGACCAATCTGCCCTGGTCATTGTCAGTCCCAAAGTGAGTCTGGTCTACCTTAGATCTTGTCTACAACACCTTGAGGGTCTTCTCCAGGATGCGTTTCCTGGTAGATATATCCCCCTTGGCCTTTCTCCCTAATCCCCCTCTGGAACAACCCTGAATTCCAACATGGATGCTCATACAGCTATCTAAATCTAACTGGAAGGTCTCAGGACCCCAATGAGCAAGAGACTGATGTAGTCAGAAGGGTTGGTTCTCACATAAAAGCTAAGTATGGAAACGCTAAGCTTGATTGGTAGTGGTATATTCAGATTAGACATTCTGGCAGAAATTAGGCATCAAACTCAGCTTGATTAGAGAACTTACGGAATTTGAAGGAGTGTGCCAAGCCACTGAACCCTTACGTTACCCCCCAGACCTTATTTATACTTTATGCACTACTAATTATTCAGACAACAGATGGCTTGCCATTCTTCACTGCATTGGAAAGGCACCTTGATGTCTCATTTACTAGTTCACGGAGATCAATCATTTGCACTTATGCTCACAAAACATCTATGGCCTCTCGTACCTAAGAAATGAACTATAAGATACTAGCCAGATGGTATTGTACACCGGCGAGACTGGCTTGTATCTTTCCAGAAAGAGACCTTGCTTGCTGGAGATGCAAATCTGCTGCCTGCAGGCTCATTGCTGCATATTCTGTGCAGGGATGAGCAGAAACTACGCCAGTGCAAATGTACGCATCGTAGTTCGCATCTACGCATCGTAGTTCACATCTACACATTGTAGTTTGTAGGTGAAGTTTCAAAACTAAGCTTACGAAGTTACGCGTAGGGAAGTTCCGCTACGAGTAGCTTACGCCCACTATTCGTAGTTAACATGTGTATTGCGTAGTAAACTATGAATGCATTACTCGTGGCTAATTTTCCGTGTGCGATTGTATGCTTACAAATGTACGCATTGGAAAGGGGAATGTACGCATAGAAGAGTTCCCAATATAAGCCTTTACAGAAGAATTAATGCGTAAAATTTTCTGCATACGGGTGTAACATTTATGTAACAAAGGTGTCAGCAAACAGTATTCTGATTATGTGGTGATCTGCAGAATCACCAATAATACAGATACTATACCTGATTATATGGTGATCTGCAGAATCACCAATAATGCAAGTATAGAAACAGATATGTGTGATAGCTTTAATGTACAGTGGTGTTTTGGTGCAACAGTAAGTACTGCAATAATATACACAAGGATGCCTCACCAGAGGAGCTGGTGGGCACTAACAGTACTGAGAGCTCCTCACCAGTGACAGGAGATCACTGGTGAGAGTAGAATGTTCAGACAGATCGGATTGGCAAAGGGCAGACAGATAAGGTACAAAATCAGAAGGCAGAGGCAGAAGGTAAAACAGGCAGAGTTGGCAACTAGATCAGATTGGCAGAGGTACAAGAGTGTAGAACGGAAGAGTAGTCAGGAAAGCCAGAGTCATACACAGAGAAATCAAATACAGTCTTCAATTATAATCTTATTACAGCTATCAAAGGTCTGAGCGCTAATACAAAGTATTCGCAACAGCAGACAAATTGCGAGTGACTCCTCGGCGCCTAAGAAGCCGAGGAGACCCAGAAGCACGCCCCCATGCCCAGCCAATCAGAAGTGGCGGGCGCGTCCTCAGACGTCAGCCGACCCGTAGGTCAGCTGATGCGCCTCTTCCCCGCATAGAGGTCACGACGATGCGCACGCGCTAATGCGACCTTTTGGGCTGCACTCAGACCCGTCCTCGGCGTGCTAGACGCTCGAGGTACGGGAATAACGCTAGGCAGGGAGGCAGAAGCAGCTGCGGTGGCGGCGCTGTTCACCGCAGCTGCCTCAGAAGAGTTCATTACAACGGGCATAAACATCAGCATACACTACGCTTCACACTACACGTAATTGCGTATTTTCACGCGTAGTCTAAGAAATGCATACAAAGTGAATATTTGAGTTCTGAGCCGTAGTTTGCCAAAGCGTAATTGCATAAAACTGCACATAGTTCCAGCGTAGCGAAGTTGGCTGACTACGACCATCCCTAATTCTGTGGCATTGTCATCTGATACATCCCTTCTGGCTTAAAGAGACTCCGTAACAAAAATTGCATTCTGTTTTTTATCATCCTACAAGTTCCAAAAGCTATTCTAATGTGTTCTGGCTTACTGCAGCACGTTCTACTATCACAGTCTCTGTAATAAATCAACTTATCTATCTCTTGTCAGACTTGTCAGCCTGTGTTTGGAAGGCTGCCAAGTTCTTCAGTGTTGTGGTTCTGCTATGAACTCCGCCTTCCAGGCCCCTCTATGCACACTGCCTGTGTGTTATTTAGATTAGGGCAGCTTCTCTCTGCTCTCTTATCTTTTACAAGCTGGATAAATCGTCCTCTGAGCTGGCTGGGCTTTCACATAGTGAGGAACTACAGACAAGGGCAAAGCTGTTTGCAGGAAGAAAAGAGCAGCATGAAACTTCAGTGCATGAGAACTGCAGGGGGAAAGAAACACACAAATTATCTCTTGAGATTCAAAAGGAAGGGTGTATACAGCCTGCTTGTGTATGAATGTATTTTCTATGTGTGGACATACTGTACATCAACCTACTTCCTGTTTTGGTGGCCATTTTGTTTGTTTATAAACAAACTTTTTAAAACTGTTTTTAACCACTTTTAATGCGGCGGAGAGCGGCGAAATTGTGACAGAGGGGAATAGGAGATGTCCCCTAACGCACTGGTATGTTTACTTTTGTGTGATTTTAACAATACAGATTCTCTTTAAGGTAGAATCAGTGATTAGGCAAATGACTAACAGGGAGGTTGTTCATCCTGCAGTTTTACCTATTAAATCTTAACAATTGGAGTATGAAATATTACAATATAAAGGATCAGTGGTGCGGCACATTCTCAATGTCATTGGGTGACAGGGGGTCAAAAAAGGGGATGAAGCCACGGCCAATCAGATTTGTTTCATTTCAGTGCAAATTATTGATAACAAACTAGGTCATTGAGTAATTGAGTAATTGTGTGTTAGGGTTAGAAAAAGAGGGTGGAGCTAAAACCAGCCAAATGCATACCCGGCAATGTCGGGCCATCAGCTAGTGTATATATATAGAACCACACCCACACTTAGGCCATTCATCATCATCACTAGTCTATTTATATGTGTATCATATACAGTAATTTGAATATATATAAAACACAGATTAAATAAACAGTACATATTATGTATTTTATATTTATATACCAGCTGATGGCCCGGCATTGCCGGGTATGTATTTGGCTGGTTTTAGTTCCACCCTCTTTTTCTAACCCTAACACACAATTACTCAATTACTCAATGACCTAGTTTGTTATCAATAATTTGCACTGAAATGAAACAAATCTGATTGGCTGTTTGTGGCTTCACCCCATTTTCTGAATTTGAACCCCAGTCACCCAATGACCAACTGTACCAGGTTTGAGGCCTGTGCCATTTACAGTGCAAGAATATTCCCCTTGAAAATCAATAGGTAATTTTTGATTGCCTTTTGTAGGCTCCACTCACTTTTCTGAATATTAATCCCAGTCACCCAGTGACCAACTGTGCAAAGTTATGTCCCCTACCATTAACAGTGTAATAATGGCTGCTATTTACATTTTCTCAGTGAAATGTTTATTTGTCTTCGCCCACTGATGACCCGATGTTGCCTGGTTATGTATTTGGCAGGTGTTGGCTGCCCTCACTTTTTCTAACCCTAACACACAATTACTCTATTACTCAATGACCAAGTTTGTGAGCTTTGCAGACTTTGGCATCAATAATTTGCATTGAAATGAAACAACTCTGATTGGCTGTTTTTGGCTCCACCCCCTTATCTAAGTTTAAACCCCAGCCACCCAATGACCAACTGTACCACGTTTGAGGCTTGTACCAATAACAGTGCAAGAATGACAGCAATCAAATATTCAATTTTAAAATCAATAGGTGAGTTTTGATTGGCTTTTGTAGGCCCCACCCACTTTTCTGAATATTAATCCTAGTCACCCAGCGAACAACTGTGCAAAGTTTGAGAACCCTGCCATTAACAGTGTAAGAATGGCTGCAGTTTACATTTCCCCAGTGAAATTTGTATTTGTCTCCACCCCCTTTTTGGCTATGGGAATAAAAAGTATCCTATACTTTATTCCAGGTAATGTACTATCTGTGTGCCAAATTTCATTCAAATCCGTTCAGCCATTTTTGCGTGATCGAGTAACAAACGTCTAAACATCGAAACATCCAAACATCCAGATATCCAAACATCCAAACTTTCCCATTTATTATATTAGTAGGATTTGTACTTATATTTAATTTTATAAATGTAAATATATATATATATATATATATATATATATATATATATATATATATATATATATATATATATATATATATCTAGCTGGTCACCCGGCGTTGCCCGGGTATGTAATTGGCTAGTGTTAGCTCTGTCCACTTTTCCACTTTTTCTAATCCTAACACACAATTACCTAGTTTGTGAGCTTTGCGGTCTTTGGCATCAATAATTGGCTGTGGCTCCACTACTTTGAAAATCAATAGGTGAATTTTTATTAGCTTTTGTAGGCTCCACCTACTTTTCTGAATATTAATCCCAGTCACCCACTGTGCAAAGTTTAAGAACCCTGCCATTGACAGACAGTGTAAGAATGGCTGCAGTTTACATTCTGGGAGTTAAATTTTTATTTTTCTCCACCCACTGATGTCCTGATGTTTCCCGGGTATGTATTTGGCTGCTGTTGGCTGTAGCCACTTTTTCTAACCCTAACACACAATTGTCAATAGTCAATGACCAAGTTTGTGAGATTTGTGGTCTTTGGCATGAATAATTTTCATTGAAATGAAACACATCTGATTCGCTGTTTGTAGCCCCACCCCTTTTCTAAACATTTAACCCCAGTCACCCAATGATCAACTGTACCAGGTTTGAGGCTTGTGCCATTAACAGTGCAAAAATGGCAGCAATTAAATATTTGCCTTGAAAATCAATAGGTGAATTGTGATTGGTTTTTCTAGGCTCCACCCACTTTTCTGAATATTAATCCCAGTCACCCAGTGACAAACTGTGCAAAGTTTTAGAACCCCACAATTAATAGTGTAAGAATGGCTGCAGTTTACATTTTCCCAGTGAAATTTGTGTTTGTCTCCACCCACTGAAGACTCAGCATTGCCCAGGTATGTATTTGGCTGGTGCTAGCTCCGCCCACTTTTTCTAACCCAAACACAAAATTACTTAATGACCAAGTTTGTGAGCTTTGAGGTCTTTGGCATCAATAATTTGCATTGAAATAAAATAAATCTGATTGGCTGTGGCTCCACCCCTTTTCTGAATTTGAACCCCAATCACCCATTGGCCAACTGTACCAGGTACAGGGGATTAACAGTGCAAGAGGCTTGTGCTAATAACCAGTTCGGCCTATCTGGACGAGTTTCCTCGTCCAGATAGGCACTGGTGCTGCCGCCGGCTCGTGCGCGCGATCGGGTGCGCCCCCGCGCGCGCTCCCGCTGCCTGCCGCTAGCCCCCCGATCAGTGAATGGGAATATAATTCCCATTCACCGATCTAACTTCCCCGCAGAAATACCGACGCTTTCTCTCCAGAGAGCGCGGTATTTCTGCCCCCAGGAAACAACTCCTCAGCATTTTAGTTCCTAGATGCGAGCTGGTTCGCATCTAGGACTTTTTTCACTGTGGCCATCTTGTGGCCAAATAGTAAACTGCACCCACATACATTTTTGATTAAAAAAAAACATTATTTTACATTTAAAATTAGCAGTTTCCCTCCCACACCAAAAATTACCCACATACACTTTTTTTATTAAAAAAAAAAAAAACAATTAAAAAAAAACAAAAAAACAACATAAATAGTTACCCAAGGGTCTGAACTTTTTAAATATGCATGTCAAGAGAATATGTTATTATATTATTTAAAGTTATAAGCTTATAAATAGTGATGGACGCAAATTGAAAACATGCACCTTTATTTCTAAATGAAATATCGGCACCATAAATTGTGATAGGGACATCGTTTAAATGGTGTAATAACCGGGACAGATGGGCAAATAAAATACATGCGTTTTAATTACGGTAGCGTATATTAATTTCAAACTATAATGGCCAAAAACTGAGAAATAATGAATTTTTTCCGTTTTTTTCTTATTCTTCCTGTTAAAATGCATTTACAGTAAAGTGGCTCTTAGCAAAATGTATCACCCACAGAAAGCCTAATTGGTGGCGGAAAAAACAAGCTATAGATCAATTCATTGTGATAAGTAGCAATAAAGTTATAGGCGAATGAATGGGAGGTGAACGTTGCTCGGATGCATGAGATTTTCGGCACTGCGGCGCTGAACCGGTTAACAGTGCAAGAATGGCATCAATTAAATATTCCCCTTAAAGATTAATAGGTGGATTTTGATTGGCTTTTGTAGGCTCCACCCACTTTTCTGAATATTAATCTCAGTCACCCAGTGACCAACTGTGCAAAGTTTGAGAACCCTACCAATAATAGTGTAAGAATTGCTGCAGTTTACATTTTCTCCGTGAAATTTGTATTTGTCTCCGCCTACTGATGACCCAGCATTGCCCGTTTATGTATTTGGCTGGTGTTGGCTGCGCCCACTTTTCCTAACCCTAACACACAATTACTCAATTACTTAATGACCAAGTTTGTGAGCTTTGCGGTCTTTGGCATCAATAACCTGCATTAAAATGAAACAAATCAGATTGGCTGTTTGGGACTCCACCCCCTTATATAAATTTAAACCCCAGTCACGCAATGATCAACTGTACCAGGTTTGAGGCTTGTGCCATTAACAGTGCAAGAATGGCAGCAATGAAATATTCCCCTGAAAAATCAATAGGTATTTTTTGATTGTTTTTTGTAGGCTCCACCCACTTTTCTGAATATTAACCCCAGTCACCCAGTAACCAACTGTGCAAAGTTTGAGAACCCTACCATTAACAGTGTAAGAATGGCTGCTGTTTACATTTTCCCAGTAAAATTTGTATTTGTCTCCGCCCACTTATGACCCGGCATTGCCCACTTATGTATTTGGCTGGTGTTGGCTGTGCCCACTTTCCTAACCCTAACACACAATTAATCAATTACTCAATGACCAAGTTTGTGAGCTTTGCGGTGTTTGGCAACAATAATTTGCATTGGAATGAAACAAATCTGATTGGCTATTTGTGGCTCCACCCCCTTTCTGAAATTGAACCCCAGTCACCCAATGATCAACTATACCAGGTTTGAGGCCTGTGCCATTAACAGTGCAAGAATAGCAGAAATGTAAATATTCCCCTTGAAAATCATTAGGTGAATTTTGATTGGCTTTTATAGGCTCCAACCACTTTTCTGAATAATAACCCTAGTCACCCAACGACCAA
Source organism: Hyperolius riggenbachi (assembly GCF_040937935.1). NCBI lineage: Eukaryota > Metazoa > Chordata > Amphibia > Anura > Hyperoliidae > Hyperolius > Hyperolius riggenbachi. The sequence goes on along the minus strand of NC_090646.1, from coordinate 27,424,896 downwards.
CTGTGCAAAGTTTGAGAACCCTACCATTAACAGTGTAAGAAAAACAAAAGTTTGCTTTCTTAAAACAGAAAGAATTTGTGATAATTCAGGTTGGAGTGAGCTTGAGATGTCTCCCAGTGAATCACTGCTGAAAATATGCTAATTAACCATTGTTACCCTTAGAAGCTGAACACACCTCCAGAACTGCTGGAATGCAATGATGTGTCAGCTTGTTAAATTGTACAGAGCCATAATAATCCAACACGCATACAGACTGTTTTTGATTGTTTGATCCTTATCAGTGCATGGCATAGATTAATTTGGCTCTATGCAGTAAGGCTTGTAACACCGAGAGGGACATGCTACCCAGCAAGCTCATGGTGACCCAGAACTCATTGGAGTGTGTAAGGGACTACAATGGTCCTCAAAGCCCCCTTACTAAGATGTTAAGAAAAACAAACGTTTGCTTTCTTAAAACAGAAAGAATTTGCGATAATTCAGGTTGGAGTGAGCTTGAGATGTCTCCCAGAGCATCACTGCTGAATATATGCAAATTAACCATTCTACCCTTAGAAGCTAAACACACCTCCAGTGGAACAGTGTATGGCTGCAGTTTACATTTTCCAGTGGAATTTGTATTTGTCTCTTTTTGGTTATGGGAATAAAAAGTATCCTATACTTTATTCCAGGTAATGTACTACGTGTGTGCCAAATTTCATTCAAATCCGTTCAGCCGTTTTTGCGTGATCGAGTAACAAACTTTCAAACATCCAAACATCCGAACTTTCCCATTTATTATACTAGCTGGACGCCCGGCGTTGCCCGGGTATGTATTTGGCTGGTGTTGGCCCCACCCCCTTTTCCTAACCCTAACACACAATTACTTAATTACTTAATGACCAAGTTTGTGAGCTTTGCGGTCTTTGGAATCAATAATTTGCATTGAAATAAAATAAATCTGATTGGCTGTGGCTCCACCCCTTTTCTGAATTTGAACCCAAAACACCCAATGGCCAAGTGTACCAGGTAAAGGTGATTAACAGTGCAAGAATGGCAGCAATTAAATATTCCCCTTAAAAATCAATAGCTGGATTTTGATTGGCTTTTGTACGCTCCATCCACCTTTCTGAATATTAATCCCAGTCACCCAGTGACCAACTGTGCAAAGTTTGAGAACCCTACCATTAACAGTGTAAGAATGGCTGCAGTTTACATTTTCCCAATGAAATTTCTATTTTTCTCCACTCACTGATTTCCTGAAATTGTTCGGGTATGTATTTGGCTGGTGTTGGCTCTGCATACTTTTTCTAACCCTAACACACAGTTACTCAATGACCAAGTTTGTGCACTTTGCGGTCTTTGGCATCAATAATTTGCATTGAGATTAAACAAATCTGATTGGCTGTTTGTGGCTCCACCCCTTTGTCTAAATTTGAACCCCAGTCACCCAATGACCAACTGTACCAGGTTTAAGGCCTGTGCCATTAACAGTGCAAGAATGGTAGCAATTACATATTCCCCTTGAAAATCAATAGGTGAATTTTGATTAGCTTTTGTAGGCTCCACCCACTTTTCTGAATATTAATCCAGTGTAAGAATGGCTGCAGTTTACATTTTCTCAGTGAAATGTGTATTTGTCTCCGCCCACTGATGACTCGGTATTGCCCGATTATGTATTTGGCTGGTGTTGGCTGCGCCCACTTTTCCTAACCCTAACACACAATTAATCAGTTACTCAATGACAAAGTTTGTGAGCTTTGCGGTTTTTGGCAACAATAACCTGCGTTAAAATGAAACAAATAAGATTGGCTGTTTGTGGCTCCACCCCATTTTATCAATTCAAACCCAAGTCACCCAATGATCAACTGTACCTGGTTTGAGGCTTGTGCCATTAACAGTGCAAGAATGGCAGCAATGTAAATATTTACCTGAAAAATCAATAGGTAATTTTTGATTAGCTTTTGTAGGCTCCACCCACGTTTCTGAATATTAACCCCAGTCACCCAGTGACCAACTGTGCAATGTTTGAGAACCCTACCATTAACAGTGTAAGAATGGCTGCAGTTTACATTTTCCCAGTAAAATTTGTATTTGTCTCCGCCCACTTATGACCCCGTGTTGCCCGCTTATGTATTTGGCTGGTGTTGGCTGTGCCCACTTTTCTAATCCTCACACACAATTAATCAATTACTCAATTACCAAGTTTGTGAGCTTTGCGGTGTTTGACATCAATAATTTGCATTGGAATGAAACAAATCTCATTAGCTGTTTGTGGCTCCACCCCCTTTCTGAAATTGAACCCCAGTCACCCAATGAGCAACTGTACCAGATTTGAGGCTTGTGCAATTAACAGTGCAAGAATGGCAGCAATTACATATTCCCTTTGAAAATCAATAGGTGAATTTTGATTGGCTTTTATAGGCTCCACCCACTTTTCTGAATATTAATCCCAGTCATCCAGTGACCAACTGTGCAAAGTTTGAGAACTCTACCATTAACAGTGTAAGAATGGCTGTTTACATTTTCCAGAGAAATTTGTATTTGTCTCCGCCCCCTTTTCGGTTATGGGAATAAAAAGTATCCTATACTTTATCCCAGGTAATGTACTATGTGTGTGCCAAATTTCATTCAAATCCGTTCAGCCACTTTTGCGTGATCGAGTAACAAACATCCAAACATCCAAACATCTAAACATCCGAACTTTCCCATGTATTATATTAGTAGGATTAGTAGGATATTTATATATTTCATATTTTTTAACAATAATAAATGCATAATTTTAGCTAGTAATCAAATTCGAATCGAAAACACGATTCCATTAGAAATTTTAATTATGGTTGAATCAAAAGCACATGAAGTCGTAATTGAAACCACTTGAAGTTGAAACAGGCTGTTACGAGCTTCACTGCTAGGCGCATTAGAGTTATGGAACAGGTTTCAGTGCTGTGCCATTCACATCTCTTTATATACTTTTTGGAAAGAGAAAGATGACAGACAATGGCAGGACCTAGGTCAGAGGTTCCAAGGGGCATGCTCTTTTGTCATCCCCTGGACGTGGCATGAGTGACCTCCTGTAGAAGAAAAAAAAAGAAAACCTGATTTCTCAGGATTCAGAAGAGGTGGTTGACTGACTGAGTAAACATTCCACCTCTTCTACCTCGTCTGCTGCCAACTTTGGTTCAACTTCCTCCCATCCTCCCTTGCTGTGAGCAACCTCAGCACCATCTCCACCTCCACCACCAAAGCCCCTCTAACTGAATTATATTGCTCCATCACAAAAAAAGATAATTTACACAGCTGTTTTCTTTAGTAGCAAGTGGTGTTTGAGCAATGACTAGTGATGTTGCGAACAGTGGCGTAGCAATAGGGGTTGCAGAGGTAGCGGCCGAATTGGGGCCCTTGGGCCAGAGGGGTCCTGAGGGGCCCACCCTCAACCACAGTATTAGCTCTCTGTTGGTCCTATGCTGGCAATAATCACTTCTACAAGTGTTTTTATTATTAGTAATCATTAACAAACTGTTCCCCAACCACTCCTTGCACTTCAGACACTGTGGCTGTCCTTGGCAGGATTTGGTGTGCCGTATCAATTGTTATGTATGAAGTGCTTGGAGGGGGGGGGGCAATGTACACCTTGCACCGGGGCCCATAGCTCCTTAGCTACGCCACTGATTGTGAACATCAAATGTTCGGTTGCGAACGGAAATTTGCTGCAAACAGACATGAACCGGCAAACCGCCATAGACTTCAATGGACAAGGGGAATTCTAAGAGCTAAGTTCTAAGAGCTAAATGTTTTCAACTCTAAAGGGCAAAAATCACAATACATTTATACATTTGTGGAATAAAGTGCTTTAAAATGTCATGTGTACACACCGGTCAGGTAGTGTAAGGGTTAGGCCCGCTTCACACTGACAGATGAAAAGTTGCATTTTCCACACCGTGATCAACCACAAAAAGCATAGTTATAACCTCAGGTGAACCAATCATTGTTTTAACTAGTTGACACCCTCAGGACATAAATGTAAGGGCCCGTTCAGATCACAAATGCGGATGGCCATGCGTACGGAACGCGTGCGGACCACAACGCCTACGAACGCACGCCATCCGCGTTTGTGTGCGTTGCGTGGCTGATCCGATCACTGAAGAGTGAATAGGTCAGCCGCGCGTTTTGTCAAAATCTGCGTGCAGCATGCGTTCCCGGACCACACAGGTCTGGAACGCATGCAGTGTGAACATCAGACAGCGCACTATATGCACTGTTTGATGTCGTGCGTGTCGGCCTCCTGCACGCATTTCCAAAACGCGGCTGGAAACGCGTGCAGTCTGAACAGACCCTGTGTCCTCTCAGCGGCAACCTTTGTGTAGCGGTGTGTAGTGGTCGCCGTGCTTGCGTGCACATTCCCAGTAGTGCAGCCAATGGCGTTTTTCCAGCCCCTTTGATCGGGCTAAGGTTCAATGACAGTGAAGTGACCAAAAAAACACTGTTTGTGTAGTGTGGGCCCATGGTTGGCCTAGTAGGCTGTAACGATTGGTGTAGCAACACAGGAGTCTGGTTATTGCGTGATCTGCAGAATCACCAATAATGCAAGCATAGCTAACACGTAGGTACAAGTGTGTATAGTGCTTGGTGCAACAGTATAACTGATCAGTATTAACAGAACCTCACCAGAGGAGCTGGTGGGCACTATCAGTAAAGAACCTCACCAGTGACAAGGGCTCACTGGTGAGTAGAGTGGTCAGACAGACAGGTTCGGCAACATACTGGCAGATACAGTACAAAATCGGCTGGCAAGAGGATAGTGATATTTCAGGCAGAGTCAGCAACAGGATCAGATGGGCGAAAGTACAGAATCAGTAAGCGAAAGCAAAGTCAGAAGAGAGCCAAAGTCAAACACAGAATATCAAGCAATATACAATATAGTAACAATTCCTAGTCTTGAGTGAAATACCCGGTTTCCTCCCGGATCAAAGCACACCGGATACTGTCTAAGGTCTGAGCGCTCACACGAAGTATTCGCAACAGCAGACAGGTTGCGAGTGACTGGAGAAGGCTTAAGAAGCAGAGGAGACCCCGTGGCCACGCCCACACCCATCAGCCAACCAGGAGCGCCGTGAGTCTCCTCTGACGTCAGCCGACCGGCAGGTCAGCTGACGCGCCTCCTCCCAGCATAAAGGTCCTGTCTGTGCGCGCACGCACGCGACAAAGCAACCCTATGAGCCACTGACAATCCCGTCCTCGGTGTGCTAGATGCCGGAGGAACGGGTGAAACACCCGAGAAGGAACTTGAAGCAGCTGCGGAGGCATCCTGACCGCCCGCAGCTGCATCTCCAGGGAATGTTACAGTACCCCCCACTTGAGGCGTGGACTCCGGACACGGACCACCTGGCCTCTCAGGATGCCACTCATGAAACTTTTTCTTAAGTTCCTCCACATGCATGCAATGATCCGACACCCAAGGTCTCTCCTCAGGCCCATACCCCTTCCAGTGAACAAGGTACTGTATGGAGTTCCGCACCATCCGAGAGTCCAAAATCTGGTCAATCTCATACTCCGGTTCCCCATCAATTACCACAGGGGGAGGGGGGGGAGAGGAATCCACATGCGCAGCAGGTTTCAACAGAGACACATGAAATGACTTAACACCTCTCATACTGGAAGGCAGTGAAACGACATATGTGACGTTATTAATCTTTTTGGACACAGGGTATGGACCAATGAACCTGAGGCCTAATTTCGCAGAGGGCTGTTTTAATGCCATATGCTGGGTAGACACCCACTCCATGTCACCTGGTGCAAATTCCCACTCCACAGACCGTCTCTTATCTGCCTGCTTTTTCTGGGTCTGAAAGGCCTTTTCTAGGTTCCTTTTGACCATACTCCAGGTCTCCTTCATAGCCCCCTGCCACTCTTCTAGGGCAGGGAAAGGGGACGACACCACTGGCAGTGGAGAGAACTTGGGTGATCTCCCCGTTACCACTTGAAATGGGGAGAAACCCGAGGAGGTACTCTTCAAATTATTATGCGCACACTCTGCGAATGGTAGAAATTTCACCCAATCCAACTGGGCATCTGTCACATAGCACCTTAAGAACTGCTCAAGGGACTAGTTAACCCTTTCAGTCTGCCCATTAGTCTGCAGGTGGTAGCCAGAGGAGAATGACAGGTTCATACCCATATGATGACAGAAAGCCCTCCAGAACTTGGACACAAACTGGACTCCCCTATCTGACACTACATTCTCCGGGATACCATGCAACCGGAAAATGTGGTGAATGAAGAGTTTCAACAGATCTTGTGCAGAGGGGAGTCCGTCCAAGGGAATTAAATGGGCCATTTTTGCTGAACCTATCGACTACCACCCAAATGACTGTTTTCCCTTCAGATCTGGGCAGTTTCCCCACAAAGTCCATAGACAGATGAGTCCATGGCTGTTCAGGCACTGGCAGCGACTGTAGAGTACCCACAGGAGCCCGTCTGGATGGCTTACTCCTGGCACAGACAGAACAATCATCAACAAACTCTTTGCAGTCAGACACAATAGATGGCCACCAGACACATCTGTCCAGCAGCTCCTGCATTCTGGCAACTCCTGGGTGTCCTGCATTCTTGTGAGAATGGAAAACATGGAGGATTTTAAATCGAAACTGTAGTGGCACAAACAGAACCCCATCTGGTTTCCCTTCAGGAACCTCCTGCTTATAAGGGCTCAAAGTAGATGCCCAATCTAAGGACCACTTTTTCGGGAAGGATGCTTTCAGGGGTTGAGGGCTGTACTGTCTCGGGCTCAAAACATCTAGACAAAGCATCTGCCTTAATGTTTTTACTACCTGGTTTGTAGGTAATGATGAACCTGAATCTTGTGAAAAACAGGGACCAGCGAGCCTGTCTGGGATTGAGACGCTTGGCCCCTTCAATATACTCTAATTTCTTGTGATCAGTATAAACTGTTATAGTATGTTCAGCCTCCTCGAGCCAATGTTGCCATTCTTCAAATGCTAGTTTGATGGCCAACAGTTCTCGATTTCCGATATCATAATTTCTCTCGGCGGGAGAAAACTTCCAAGAGAAAAATGCACATGGATGCAACCTGCCCTGGAGACTGGAGTGTTGAGACAGTACAGCCCCAACCTCAATCTCTGATGCATCCACCTCAACAATGAAAGGGAGAGAAACCTCCACATGTCTCAAGATGGGGGCGGAGCAGAACAATTTATTTAATGATGAATATGCAGATTGTGCTTCTGCTGACTAATTGTAGGTATCTGCCCAGAGCCGGATTAAGGCTAAATGGGGCCCTGAGCAAAGTAACTGATTTGGGGCCCCCATCATGTCGTAATAGAATCAGAAGATGCAGCTGCACAGCAACATGCCGCACACACCGGGGCAGCCGAGCTACTGGTTGCTGTGGGCAACAGCCTGCTTTCCTCTGTGGGTGCACAATGCAGAGTGAGAGATGAATGGCTGGGACATTTGCACTCAGGGGCTGGGGCACCCCTGTGAAGAGGGCGCCAGATATCACAGCAGCAGCACTTTCCCCCTGCATCTCCAGCCTGCCAATAGCAGAAAGCTCTGGACACCGCCAAACCGGAAGCCGTTCCCCAGACAGAATTACATAACCACCCCCACCACCGAACAACCGATTTCCTCCCAAACTAGACAGCCACCATGCAGCCTCCATCCCAGTGAATACGATAGTCCAGCAGAGAAGGCAGCCGCAGCGGGGGAGAATGACAGCACCAGATGACTCACATTCACCTATTGCGATCCAAGCAATAGAGGTCCCGTCATCCGGAGCCCATCTGTCTCCTCTAGAGTGCTGCCACTCTGTTACTTCTACTATTACTACTTCCTACTTCCTGTCTGATCTGAGAATCAGGAAGTTCAGAGCGAGCGGCTGCACTGTAGAAAAGACAGATGGGTTTCAGATGACGGGATCTCTATCGCTTGGATCATGAATAGATGAGTGAGCGTTTGCCATCTGCTGCTATCATTCTTGCTGCAGCTGTGGTTCTCTGTGGGAAGGGAGGGAGGAGTGGGCAGCGGCAGAGCGCACATTAGCAGGAGGGGGACCTAGGAGGAGAGCCTGGCTCTGAAGACAATCAGCAGCGCACGGAATCATTTGACAAGACACGACAAGACAAATAACATTTATATCGTGCTTTTCTCCTGGCGGACTCAAAGCCACTAGGACGCGCCCTATAGGCAGTAGCAGTGTTAGAGAGACTTGCCTAAGGTCTCCTACTGAATAGGTGCTGGCTTACTGAACAGGCAGAGCCAAGATTCGAACTCTGGTCTCCTGTGTCAAAGGCAGAGCCCTTAAAGGGACTCCGAGCAGTGCGTGTGGGTATGCCTTTAAGCATACCCACAACTAATTAATTACATCCTCACACCTTCCAGCATGATGTTTGTAATTATATCCCCCTGGGTTCCTTGTATTTCATTGCATTGTGCTGAATCGAGCTGCCGACTTTGGAGAAAAGTCATCCTGTTTAATACAATGTAACTATGGAAAGATGCATATCATTTTGAAGCTCTCTTTCTCCTCTTTCCAATGATAGATAAACTGCCACCCTATGCCTATTTTCGCGATCGAAATTGCTGTGGCAGCTATTTCGATCACGAAAATATTGAAAACTAAAAGGCATAGGGCGACCATTTATATATCATTGGAAAGAGGAGAAAGAGAGCTTTAAAATGATATGCATGGTGGCCGTACACTTATAGATTTGAAGCAGATTCGACCATCAGACAGATTTCTGCAGATGCCTGTCAAGCTGAATCTGACAGGAATCTATGTGATGTGAGCCACACACTAGGAACAGATTTCCAATAGATTTCAAAATTAAATCTATTGGAAATCGATCTAAATGCATTATTAGACCATTAGAGCCAATGCACATCTATGGGCCAGCAGCAGATTGACCTACATTTTCTATCCTGTCAGATAAACCAAAACCATCAAAATCAATAGAGTTGATAGAATTGATTTCTGATCGATTCCATAGATTTGATCGATCGATCGATGAAATCCACCAGTGTATGGCCCCCTTAACTGGTGGAGAAAAAAAATCAAGAAATAGATCATTTTGTTGTGATGAGTAGTGATAAAGTTCTTGGTGGCTGAAAGGTAAAAAATTGCTCTGGTCCATAAGGGGAAAAAACCCCAGTGGTGAACTGGTTAATGACATTTAAAAATGTTTTCAAATATAATACAAAAATTCATATAATCAGTGCTGGGCCAAAATTACGCATTAGCGTAATTACGCATCGTAATTCACTACAAATGCACCGTAAGCATTACGTGTAAGGTTACGGTATTACACGTAATTAATTACGCGTAGACCGTAGGTTACGTTATTATGCCTAACAAATTACGCATAAGACAGTAAACTCCTATTGAAATTACACAGTCTGCCGTAATCGCGTAATATTACGCTCCCGTATAATATAAAAAAGCCGCCGACTTTAAGGGTTAATAGCAAAGCCCCCTTAAGTGCTAAGGGCCTCAAATTCAAATCAGAAGGAACCCCATTGGTCTGCTAAGGACCAATGGGGCTCCTTGGAGCCCAAATACAAAGATGCTTAGAGAGCTCTGAGCTATATAGCTCAGAGCTCTGTCGGGTCCGTGCAGGACGCTAAGTTCCGCCGGCTCCCGCTGCCCTCCCCGCTGCCCTCCCCGCCTCTCCCACATGTCACCCACATGTCACCTACATGTGGGTGACAGATAGGGCGGGGTGGATGGCGGGAGCCGGCGGGGACTTAGCGTCCTGCACGGACACGTAAGTGTATGCGGCGGCTGAGTGGCGAGTGACGTCGGGTGCGGCGTAGTTACAATGTAACAAAGTTGTTACATTGTAATAACTTTGTTACATTGTAACTGATAGAACATTTCCGAGGCTATTGCGAGGGATCATTTATTTAAAGGGACAGGTAAGTATTAATGGTTAATTAAGAATATTAAAGGACTTTTTTCGTGGTTATGTTTTTTTGTTCAATTAAAATACTTTTTCTAAGTGTTTGTGTGTTTATTTACTTTTAACTCTTAAAGGAAATGGGTAAGAGGTATAAGTACCCCTATATTCATTTCTCCTTGGAGGGGGGGTGGGCATCTGGGGGACCCCTTTTTAAAGGGGACTCCCAGATGCCACCATGAACCCCCCCCCCAGGAAATCGCTGCCTCCACCTCCACCTCCCATCGGAGGTGGAGAAGAGCCCCTTGTCCTTGGATTGGACAAGGGCTCGGAGGGGGAGGGGACAGCTTGGCTGCCCCTTCCCTTCCGAGATCCCCCAATCCATGGACCATGCGGGCTGGTATAGTCAGGGTGCAGAGCCCCACGCGGCTGGTGCTCCGCATTCTGGCTATCCCAGCCTGCATGGGGGACAAAGGGGTTAAAGAGGTCTGGGAGGGGGGACCCCACGTCGTTTTTTTTTTATATTTCCCACACTCAGAACGAAGTAAGTAAAACTCTTCCCACTTGGGGGAATCTATGAAAATAATACACTATTGTTACCTGTGCAATAAAAACTGACATTTTCCGCATTTAAAAGACATTTTTGCCCTTGACACTTAAAAATCGATTTTCTCAAAAACTATAAGGTCTTTTTGAAAAAAAATTTTTTCCTCTTATTCTCACTGATCCCCTTAATATACCCTGGGAATTTGGTGTTCCTAAATTTTAAGCAGGCTTTGCTATTAACCGTTAAAGTCGGCGGGTTTTTAAATGTATATATTTTTCCTTTGAAACTTTAACATCGATTTTCTCAAAAACTATAAGGTCTTTTTGAAAAAAAATTTTTTCCTCTTATTCCTTCTGATCTCCTTAATATATTCTCCAAATTTGAGGCTCTCAGCAATTAATGGGGCTTTGCTATTAACCCTTAAAGTCGGCGGCTACCTAACATTGATCCATGCATCAACTTTTCCGCTTGGGAGCATTGCCTTACGCATTAATTGCTAGTAGGAAATTATGCGTAAGGCAATAACGTAACAACCTGCATTACGGTATTCTTACGCGTAATTGCGTGAGGGCCATGCATAATTACAGACATGAACCGCAGATAAATGTCTACGCCGTAAGCGTAATTCCGTAATGCGTAATAGCGTAAAATTACGCGTAATGATCCGTAAGCGTAGATTTTTCCATTACGACCAGCACTGCATATAATACAGATATATAATACATTGTTTTATAACGTAATAATTTGGCCACTTCCACCAGGTTTCATGCCCGCCTTGGCCACACGGACCATCAGTTACACAGAAAAAATGAATAAATCCCTATCACTAACAGCGTTCAGATGACTTGCACCAGTCACCAAGGGACACACACACATGTCTGCAAACTTGCGTGGCTGAGTGGTCATGTGACTAGTTGGCCTGGGGGAGTCTCGGTCTTTATGGAACATTCAGTCCAGCTAAAGGGACATAACAGGCAGGCAAAGTCACCTAGCACACAGCAGCCAGTCATTATCACAGAAAGTCATTATTTCCTAATTTGTGGCTTTTACGTATGAAAAAAAGCCTCTGTGTGAAATACATAATTTTTTAGGAACTTTTCGCTATTAAGCCCCCATTGCAATGCCACTGTCCGGGTTTGGGTACACTTTGTATACCTTTTTTTAATGGAATTGTGATTGCAGATGTGCCCTAAAGGTTTCCCAACTTCTCAGACCAGTTCGTAAATACAAAATCTTGATGTACGGCCAAGTTTATTGGAGATGACAGGACCTGGTTAAAGA